>NC_092731.1:2346368-2566368 GCF_047496885.1 Scyliorhinus torazame | reverse complement strand
GGTTGGGTGGGGAGTGGATGGGTTAGGTGGGGAGGCGATGGGTTGGGTGGCGTGGGGAGGGGATGGGTTGGTTGGGTGGGGAGGGGATGGGTTGGGTTGGGTGGGGGTTGGTTGGGTGGGGTGGGGAGGGGGTGGGTGGGGTGGGGAGGGGGTGGGTTCGGTGGGGAGGGGATTTGTTGGGTTGGGTGGGGAGGGGTTGGGTGGGGACGGCTTGGGTTGGGCGGGGAGGGCTTGGGTTGGGTGGGGAGGGGATGGGTTGGGTGGGGATGGGTTGGGTTGGGTGGGGTTTGGTTGGGTTGGGTGGCGAGGGGTAGGGTTGGGTGGCGAGGGGTTGGGTGGGGAGGGGATGGGTTGAGGTTGGGTTGGGTGGGGAGGGGATGGGTTGGGTTTGGGTGGGGAGGGGTTTGGGTTGGGTGGGGAGGGGGTTGGGTTGGGTTGGGTGGGGAGGGGATGGGTTGGGTTGGATGGGGTTATGTGGGGAGGGGATGGATTGGTTGGGTTGGGAGGGGATGGGTGGGGAGGGGTTGGGTTGGGTGGGGAGGGTTTGGGTTGGTTTGGGTGGGGAGGGTATGGTTTGGTTGGGTGGGGGAGGGGATGGATTGGGTTGGGCTGGGTTGGGTGGGGAGGGGATGGGTTGGTTGGGTGGGGAGGGGATGGGTTGGTTGGGTGGGGAGGGGATGGGTTGGTTGGGTGGGGAGGGGATGGGATGGTTGGGTGGGGAGGGGATGGGTTGGTTGGGTGGGGAGGGGATGGGTTAGTTGGGTGGGGAGGGGATGGTTGGTTGGGTGGGGAGGGGATAGGTTGGTTGGGTGGGGAGGGGATGGGTTGGTTGGGTGGGGAGGGGATGGGTTGGTTGGGTGGGGAGGGGATGGGTTGGTTGGGTGGGGAGGGGATGGTTTGGTTGGGTGGGGAGGGGATAGGTTGGTTGGAGCTGCAATCGAATGACCGAAGTGAAGGGAGGTAAGGGGGGAGGTTGCGGATTGAGCAGCCAATCGGGGCCTTCTGTGGGCATCGGGTGATGTTGAGGTTTGGGTGTATTGGAGAATTGGGGGTTTGGGCTAATTGGACGGTTTGGTTTTGGTTTGGATGTTTGACGGTTTTTGTGTCTGTCACAGATACTGATGAATGTGAACTCCGGCCTCTGCCCTGTTCCAATGGACAATGTGTGAATTCAGTCGGCAGCTTCCACTGTGCCTGTTCCAGGGGATTTTCAGCAAATTCTCACCGGACGGACTGTGTCGGTAATCAGTAACTCGTCAGTAAATCAGTAACTCGTCAATAAATCAGTAACTCGTCAGTAAATCAGTAACTCGTCAATAAATCAGTAACTCGTCAATAAATCAGTAACTCGTCAATAAATCAGTAACTCGTCAGTAAATCAGTAACTCGTCAATAAATCAGTGACTCGTCAGTAAATCAGTAACTCGTCCGTAAATCAGTGACTCGTCAGTAAATCAGTGACTCGTCAATAAGTCAGTAACTCGTCAGTAAATCAGTAACTCATCAATAAATCAGTAACTCGTCAGTAAATCAGTAACTCATCAATAAATCAGTAACTCGTCAGTAAATCAGTGAATCGTCAATAAATCAGTAACTCGTTAGTAAATCAGTGACTCGTCAATAAATCAGTGACTCATCAATAAATCAGTAACTCGTCAGTAAATCAGTGACTCATCAATAAATCAGTAACTCGGCAGTAAATCAGTGACACATCAATAAATCAGTAACTCGTCAGTAAATCAGTGACTCATCAATAAATCAGTAACTCGTCAGTAAATCAGTGACTCATCAATAAATCAGTAACTCGTCAGTAAATCAGTAACTCATCAATAAATCAGTAACTCGGCAGTAAATCAGTAACTCATCAATAAATCAGTGACTCGTCAGTAAATCAGTAACTCATCAATAAATCAGTAACTCGTCAATAAATCAGTAACTCGTCAGTAAATCATTAACTCATCAATAAATCAGTGACTTGTCAGTAAATCAGTAACTCATCAATAAATCTGTAACTAGTCAATAAATCAGTAACTCATCAATAAATCAGTGACTCGGCAGTAAATCAGTGACTCGGCAATAAATCAGTAACTCGGCAGTAAATCAGTGACTCGTCAGTAAATCAGTAACTAGTCAATAAATCAGTAACTCATCAATAAATCAGTGACTCGTCTGTAAATCAGTAACTCGGCAGTAAATCAGTGACTCGTCAGTAAATCAGTGACTCGTCAATAAATCAGTAACTCGGCAGTAAATCAGTAACTCATCAATAAATCAGTGACTCGTCAGTAAATCAGTAACTTATCAATAAATCAGTAACTCGTCAGTAAATCAGTAACTCATCAATAAATCAGTGACTCGTCAGTAAATCAGTAACTCGTCAATAAATCAGTAACTCATCAATAAATCAGTGACTCGTCTGTAAATCAGTAACTCGGCAATAAATCAGTAACTCGGCAGTAAATCAGTAACTCATCAATAAATCAGTGACTCGTCAGTAAATCAGTGACTCATCAATGAATCGGTAACTCGTCAGTAAATCAGTGACTCATCAATAAATCAGTGACTCGTCAGTAAATCAGTGACTCATCAATAAATCAGTGACTCGTCAGTAAATCAGTGACTCGTCTGTAAATCAGTAACTCGGCAATAAATCAGTGACTCGTCAGTAAATCAGTAACTCGTCAATAAATCAGTAACTTGTCAGTAAATCAGTGACTCATCAATAAATCAGTAACTCATCAATAAATTAGTAACTCGTCAGTAAATCAGTGACTCGTCAATAAGTCAGTGACTCGTCAGTAAATCAGTCACTCGTCGGTAAATCAGTGACTCATCAATAAGTCAGTAACTCGTCAGTAAATCAGTAACTCATCAATAAATCAGTAACTCGTCAATAAATCAGTGACTCGTCAGTAAATCAGTGACTCGTCAATAAGTCGGTAACTCGTCAGTAAATCAGTAACTCATCAATAAATCAGTAACTCGTCAGTAAATCAGTGAATCGTCAATAAATCGGGATGGATTGGGTTGGGTTGGGTTGGGTGGGGAGGGGATGGGTTGGTTGGGTGGGGAGGGGATGGGTTGGTTGGGTGGGGAGGGGATGGGTTGGTTGGGTGGGGAAGGGATGGGTTGGTTGGGTGGGGAGGGGATGGGTTGGTTGGGTGGGGAGGGGATGGGTTGGTTGGGTGGGGAGGGGATGGGTTGGTTGGGTGGGGAGGGGATGGGTTGGTTGGGTGGGGAGGGGATAGGTTGGTTGGGTGGGGAGGGGATGGGTTGGGTTGGGTGGGGAGGGGATGGGTTGGTTGGGTGGGGAGGGGATGGGTTGGTTGGGTGGGGAGGGGATGGGTTGTATGGGTGGGGAGGGGATGGGTTGGTTGGGTGGGGAGGGGATGGGTTGGTTGGGTGGGGAGGGGATGGGTTGGTTGGGTGGGGAGGGGATGGGTTGGTTGGGTTGGGAGGGGATGGGTTGGTTGGGTGGGGAGGGGATGGGTTGGTTGGGTGGGGAGGGGATGGTTTGTTTGGGTGGGGAGGGGATAGGTTGGTTGGAGCTGCAATCGAATGACCGAAGTGAAGGGAGGTAAGGGGGGAGGTTGCGGATTGAGCAGCCAATCGGGGCCTTCTGTGGGCACCGGGTGATGTTGAGGTTTGGGTGTATTGGAGAATTGGGGGGTTTGGGCTAATTGGACGGTTTGGTTTTGGTTTGGATGTTTGACGGTTTTTGTGTCTGTCACAGATACTGATGAATGTGAACTCCGGCCTCTGCCCTGTTCCAATGGACAATGTGTGAATTCAGTCGGCAGCTTCCACTGTGCCTGTTCCAGGGGATTTTCAGCAAATTCTCACCGGACGGACTGTGTCGGTAATCAGTAACTCGTCAGTAAATCAGTGACTCGTCAGAAAATCAGTAACTCGTCAGTAAATCAGTGACTCGTCAGTAAATCAGTAACTCATCCGTAAATCAGTAACTCATCAATAAATCAGTGACTCGTCAATAAATCAGTAACTCGTCAGTAAATCAGTAACTCGTTAGTAAATCAGTGACTCGTCAATAAATCAGTGACTCATCAATAAATCAGTAACTCGTCAGTAAATCAGTGACTCATCAATAAATCAGTAACTCGTCAGTAAATCAGTAACTCGTCAATAAATCAGTAACTCGTCAGTAAATCAGTGACTCGTCAGTAAATCAGTAACTCGTCAATAAATCAGTAACTCATCAATAAATCAGTGACTCGGCTGTAAATCAGTAACTCGGCAATAAATCAGTAACTCGGCAGTAAATCAGTAACTCATCAATAAATCAGTGACTCGTCAGTAAATCAGTGACTCATCAATAAATCGGTAACTCGTCAGCAAATCAGTGACTCATCAATAAATCAGTGAGTCGTCAGTAAATCAGTGACTCATCAATAAATCAGTGACTCGTCAGTAAATCAGTAACTCATCAATAAATCAGTAACTCGTCAATAAATCAGTAACTCATCAATAAATCAGTGACTCGTCTGTAAATCAGTAACTCGGCAATAAATCAGTGACTCGTCAGTAAATCAGTAACTTGTCAGTAAATCAGTAACTCGTTAGTAAATCAGTGACTCGTCAGTAAATTAGTAACTCGTCAATAAATCAGTGACTCGTCAGTAAATCAGTAACTCGTCAATAAATCAGTGACTCGTCAGTAAATCAGTGACTCGTCAGTAAGTCAGTAACTCGTCAGTAAATCAGTAACTCGTCAATAAATCAGTGACTCGTCAGTAAATCAGTAACTCGTCAGTAAATCAGTAACTCATCAATAAGTAAGTAACTCGTCAGTAAATCAGTAACTCATCAATAGATCAGTAACTCGTCAATAAATCAGTGACTCGTCAGTAAATCAGTGACTCGTCAATAAGTCAGTAACTCGTCAGTAAATCAGTAACTCATCAATAAATCAGTAACTCGTCAGTAAATCAGTAACTCATCAATAAATCAGTAACTCGTCAGTAAATCAGTGAATCGTCAATAAATCGGGATGGATTGGGTTGGGTTGGGTTGGGTGGGGAGGGGATGGGTTGGTTGGGTGGGGAGGGGATGGGTTGGTTGGGTGGGGAGGGGATGGGTTGGTTGGGTGGGGAGGGGATGGGTTGGTTGGGTGGGGAGGGGATGGGTTGGTTGGGTGGGGAGGGGATGGGTTGGTTGGGTGGGGAGGGGATGGGTTGGTTGGGTGGGGAGGGGATAGGTTGGTTTGGTGGGGAGGGGATGGGTTGGGTTGGGTGGGGAGGGGATGGGTTGGTTGGGTGGGGAGGGGATGGGCTGGTTGGGTGGGGAGGGGATGGGTTGGTTGGGTGTGGAGGGGATGGGTTGGTTGGGTGGGGAGGGGATGGGTTGGTTGGGTGGAGAGGGGATGGGTTGGTTGGGTGGGGAGGGGATGGGTTGGTTGGGTGGGGAGGGGATGGGTTGGTTGGGTGGGGAGGGGATGGGTTGGTTGGGTGGGGAGGGGATGGTTTGGTTGGGTGGGGAGGGGATAGGTTGGTTGGAGCTGCAATCGAATGACCGAAGTGAAGGGAGGTAAGGGGGGAGGTTGCGGATTGAGCAGCCAATCGGGGCCTTCTGTGGGCATCGGGTGATGTTGAGGTTTGGGTGTATTGGAGAATTGGGGGGTTTGGGCTAATTGGACGGTTTGGTTTTGGTTTGGATGTTTGACGGTTTTGGTGTCTGTCACAGATACTGATGAATGTGAACTCCGGCCTCTGCCCTGTTCCAATGGACAATGTGTGAATTCAGTCGGCAGCTTCCACTGTGCCTGTTCCAGGGGATTTTCAGCAAATTCTCACCGGACGGACTGTGTCGGTAATCAGTAACTCGTCAGTAAATCAGTGACTCGTCAGAAAATCAGTAACTCGTCAGTAAATCAGTGACTCGTCAGTAAATCAGTAACTCATCCGTAAATCAGTAACTCATCAATAAATCAGTGACTCGTCAATAAATCAGTAACTCGTCAGTAAATCAGTAACTCGTTAGTAAATCAGTGACTCATCAATAAATCAGTGACTCATCAATAAATCAGTAACTCGTCAGTAAATCAGTGACTCATCAATAAATCAGTGACTCGTCAGTAAATCAGTGACTCGTCAATAAATCAGTAACTCGTCAGTAAATCAGTGACTCGTCAATAAATCAGTAACTCGGCAATAAATCAGTAACTCATCAATAAATCAGTGACTCGTCAATAAATCAGTAACTCGTCAGTAAATCAGTAACTCGTTAGTAAATCAGTGACTCATCAATAAATCAGTGACTCATCAATAAATCAGTAACTCGTCAGTAAATCAGTGACTCATCAATAAATCAGTGACTCGTCAGTAAATCAGTGACTCGTCAATAAATCAGTAACTCGTCAGTAAATCAGTGACTCGTCAATAAATCAGTAACTCGTCAGTAAATCAGTGACTCGTCAATAAATCAGTAACTCGTCAGTAAATCAGTGACTCGTCAATAAATCAGTGACTCGTCAATAAATCAGTGACTCGTCAATAAATCAGTGACTCGTCAGTAAATCAGTGACTCGTCAATAAATCAGTAACTCGTCAGTAAATCAGTGACTCGTCAATAAATCAGTAACTCGTCAGTAAATCAGTGACTCGTCAATAAATCAGTAACTCGGCAGTAAATCAGTGACTCATCAATAAATCAGTGACTCGTCAGTAAATCAGTAACTCGTCAGTAAATCAGTGACTCGTCAGTAAATCAGTGACTCGTCAATAAATCAGTAACTCGTCAGTAAATCAGTAACTCATCAGTAAATCAGTAACTCGTCAGTAAATCAGTGACTCGTCAATAAATCAGTAACTCGTCAGTAAATCAGTGACTCGTCAGTAAATCAGTGACTCGTCAATAAATCAGTGACTCATCAATAAATCAGTAACTCGTCAGTAAATCAGTGACTCGTCAATAAATCAGTAACTCGGCAGTAAATCAGTGACTCGTCAATAAATCAGTAACTCGTCAATAAATCAGTAACTCGTCAATAAATCAGTAACTCGTCAATAAATCAGTAACTCGGCAGTAAATCAGTGACTCGTCAATAAATCAGTAACTCGTCAGTAAATCAGTAACTCATCAATAAATCAGTAACTCGGCAGTAAATCAGTAACTCATCAATAAATCAGTGACTCGTCAATAAATCAGTAACTCGGCAGTAAATCAGTAACTCATCAATAAATCAGTGACTCGTCAGTGAATCAGTAACTCGTCAGTAAATCAATAACTCATCAATAAATCAGTAACTCTTCACTAAGTCAGTGACTCGTCAGTAAATCAGTAATTCATCAATAAATCAGTAACTCGTCAGTAAATCAATAACTCGGCAGTAAATCAGTAACTCATCAATAAATCAGTAACTCGTCAATAAATCAGTAACTCGTCAGTAAATCAGTGACTCGTCAGTAAATCAGTAACTCATCAATAAATCAGTGACTCGTCAGTAAATCAGTAATTCATCAGTAAATCAGTAACTCGTCACTAAATCAGTGACTCGGCAGTAAATCAGTAACTCGTCAGTAAATCAGTGACTCGTCAGTAAATAAATCAGTAACTCGTCAGTAAATCAGTAACACATCAATAAATCAGTGACTCGTCATTAAATCGGTAACTCGTCAGTAAATCAGTAAATCAGTGACTCATCAGTAAATCGGTGACTCGGCAGTAAATCAGTGACTCGTCAGTAAATAAATCAGTGACTCGTCAGTAAATCAGTAACTCATCAGTAAATCAGTGACTCGTCATTAAATCGGTAACTCGTCAGTAAATCAGTAAATCAGTGACTCATCAGTAAATCAGTAACTCATCAGTAAATCAGTGACTCGTCAGTAAATAAATCAGTAACTCGTCAGTAAATCAGTGACTCGGCAGTAAATCAGTAACTCATCAGTAAATCACTGACTCATCAGTAAATCGGTGACTCGGCAGTAAATCAGTAACTCATCAATAAATCAGTGACTCGTCAATAAATCAGTAACTCGTCAGTAAATCAGTAACTCATCAATAAATCAGTGACTCGTCAGTAAATCAGTAACTCATCAATAAATCAGTAACTCGGCAGTAAATCAGTAACTCATCAATAAATCAGTGACTCGTCAGTAAATCAGTAACTCGTCAGTAAATCAATAACTCATCAATAAATCAGTAACTCGTCACTAAGTCAGTGACTCGTCAGTAAATCAGTAATTCATCAATAAATCAGTAACTCGTCAGTAAATCAATAACTCGGCAGTAAATCATTAACTCGTCAGTAAATCGGTGACTCGTCAGTAAATCGGTAACTCGTCAATAAATCAGTGACTCGTCAGTAAATAAATCAGTGACTCGTCAGTAAATCAGTAACTCATCAGTAAATCAGTGACTCGTCAGTAAATCAGTAACTCGTTAGTAAATCGGTGACTCAGCAGTAAATCAGTAACTCATCAATAAATCGGTAACTCGTCAGTAAATCAGTGACTCGTCAGTAAATCAGTAACTCATCAATAAATCGGTAACTCGTCAGTAAATCAGTAACTCGTCAGTAAATCAGTAACTCATCAGTAAATCAGTGACTCGTCAGTAAATCAGTAACTCGTTAGTAAATCGGTGACTCAGCAGTAAATCAGTAACTCATCAATAAATCGGTAACTCCTCAGTAAATCAGTGACTCGTCAGTAAATCAGTAACTCATCAATAAATCGGTAACTCGTCAGTAAATCAGTAACTCGTCAGTAAATCAGTAACTCGTCAGTAAATCAGTAACTCGTCACTAAGTCAGTGACTCGGCAGTAAATCGGTGACTCGGCAGTAAATCAGTAACTGGTCCTCATTGTAAACTCTTCCCACGAGACTTGGGCAAATTCTCTCACCTCACATCCGGGAATTTTAATATGTTAAACACTGGGGCCACAGAATGTCTGTTGGACAACTGAACATGTGACAGGGGTGTGACTCAAACTGGACCATCCAGTCCGGGGTCCGGTTCGGCGTCCAGGCCGGAGTCCGGGTCCAGTCCAGTGTCCAAGCCAGGTTCCGGGGTCTAGTCCGGGGTCCGGGACGGTCCAGGGTCCGGGATCCAAGCCGGGGTCCGGGAGCCGGGGTCCGGTCCGGGGTCCAAGCCGGGGTCTGGGGTCCGGCCCGGGGTCCAGGTCCGGGGTCCGGTCCGGGGTCCGGTCCGGGGTCCGGGCCGGTCCAGGGTCCGGGATCCAAGCTGGGGTCCGGTCCGGGGTCCAGGGTCCGGTCCGGGTCCAAGCCGGTGTCCAGGATCCGGTCCGGTCCAAGCCGGGGTCCAAGACTGGATCCGGTCCGGGGTCCAAGCCGGGGTCCGGTCCGGGGTCCGTGGTCCGGTCCGTGGTCCGGGGTCCAAGCCGGAATTCTGTCCTTTTCAATTGGCAGGACAATGCTTATTTTCATGCAAGAGGTTCACAGGAATCCAACTCTGGGAACTGGGAATGCCGGAACTGGGAATGCCGGAACTGGGAATATCGGGACTGGGAATTTCGTAACTGAAATATCGGAACTGGGAATACCGGAACTGGGAATACCAAAACTGAAATATCCGAACTGGGAATACCGGAACTGGGAATACTGGAGCAATGCCAAAGGGTTGGAAGGAATATAGAAAAAGGATATTCAATGGGAATACTGGGATGAGGGGGGAATGTGCACAGAATTCCTACAGTGGAGAATGAGGCCATTCAGCCCATTGAGTCTGGGCCAACCTTCCGAACAAGATCGTATCTGGGCCCATTCTCCCGACCTATCCCCTAACCCCACCTAACCTGCAATTGTCTGGACTGCGGGAGGAAACCGGAGCACCCGGAGGAAACCCACGCAGACACGGGGAGAACGTGCAGACGCCACACAGACAATCACTCAACTGGAATCGAACCCGGGTCCCAGGCTCTGTGAGGCAGCAGTGCTAACCACTCTGCCCACCCAACTCCCCTGTAGAATGTCCCTGGAATGAGGGATAAAACACTGACCACAGTATTCAGGGTAACATGGAGCAGAGTCGGATGGGGTGGGAGACAATTTGTGATCAGCCTCTCCTCCAGTTGCCATACTCCCAGCTCCAAGTTGGCTGATGTCATATTGACACTGATCCTGATTCAGGCTGTTCTTCGCTCTTTTTGCAACTTTTCAGATATCAACGAGTGTCTGGATGTTTCCTCCTGTCCTAACTCCGAGTGTGTGAACTCAGTGGGGTCATTCCGATGTCTCCCCTGTCCCACGGGATATCAGATCCACAATCGAAAGTGTTCAGGTAACTAGAGCCTCAGCTCAAATCACAGTCCTCAAACCAATACACAATCCCAGGACAGATACAGCACGGGGTTAGATACAGAGTAAAGATCCCTCTACACTGTCCCCATCAAACACTCCCAGGACAGGTACAGCACGGGGTTAGATACAGAGTAAAGATCCCTCTACACTGTCCCCATCAAACACTCCCAGGACAGGTACAGCACGGGGTTAGATACAGAGTAAAGCTCCCTCTACACTGTCCCCATCAAACACTCCCAGGACAGGTACAGCACAGGGTTAGATACAGAGTAAAGCTCCCTCTACACTGTCCTCATCAAACACTCCCAGGACAGGTACAGCACGGGGCTAGATACAGAGTAAAGCTCCCTCTGCACTGTCCCCATCAAACACTCCCAGGACATGTACAGCACGGGGTTAGATACAGAGTAAAGCTCCCTCTACACTGTCCCCATCAAACACTCCCAGGACAGGTACAGCACAGGGTTAGATACAGAGTAAAGATCCCTCTACACTGTCCCCATCAAACACTCCCAGGACAGGTACAGCACGGGGTTAGATACAGAGTAAAGCTCCCTCTACACTGTCCCCATCAAACACTCCCAGGACAGGTACAGCACGGGGTTAGATACAGAGTAAAGCTCCCTCTACACTGTCCCCATCAAACACTCCCAGGACAGGTACAGCACGGGGTTAGATACAGAGTAAAGCTCCCACTACACTGTCCCCATCAAACACTCCCAGGACAGGTACAGCACGGGGTTAAATACAGAGTAAAGCTCCCTCTACACTGACCCCATCAAACACACCCAGGACAGTTACAGCACGGGGTTAGATACAGAGTAAAGCTCCCTCTACACTGTCCCCATCAAACACTCCCAGGACAGGTGCAGCACGGGGTTAGATACAGAGTAAAGCTCCCTCTACACTGTCCCCATCAAACACTCCCAGGACAGGTACAGCACGGGGTTAGATACAGAGTAAAGCTCCCTCTACACTGTCCCCATCAAACACTCCCAGGACAGGTACAGCACGGGGTGAGATACAGAGTAAAGCTCCCTCTACACTGTCCCCATCAAACACTCCCAGGACAGATACAGCACGGGGTTAGATACAGAGTAAAGCTCCCTCTACACTGTCCCCATCAAACACTCCCAGGACAGATACAGCACGGGGTTAGATACAGAGTAAAGCTCCCTCTACACTGTCCCCATCAAACACTCCCAGGACAGGTACAGCACGGGGTTAGATACAGAGTAAAGCTCCCTCTACACTGTCCCCATCAAATACTCCCAGGGCAGGTACAGCACGGGGTTAGATACAGAGTAACGCTCCCTCTACACTGTCCCCATCAAACACTCCCAGGACAGGTACAGCACGGGGTTAGGTACAGAGTAAAGCTCCCTCTACACTGTCCCCATCAAACACTCCCAGGACAGGTACAGCACGGGGTTAGATACAGAGTAAAGCTCCCTCTACACTGTCCCCATCAAATACTCCCAGGACAGGTACAGCACGGGGTTAGATACAGAGTAAAGCTCCCTCTACACTGTCCCCATCAAACACTCCCTGGACAGGTACAGCACGGGGTTAGATACAGAGTAAAGCTCCCTCGACACTGTCCCCATCAAACACTCCCAGGACAGGTACAGCACAGGGTAAGATACAGAGTAAAGCTCGCTCGACACTGTTCCCATCAAACAC
Source organism: Scyliorhinus torazame (assembly GCF_047496885.1). Taxonomy (NCBI): domain Eukaryota; kingdom Metazoa; phylum Chordata; class Chondrichthyes; order Carcharhiniformes; family Scyliorhinidae; genus Scyliorhinus; species Scyliorhinus torazame. The sequence goes on along the minus strand of NC_092731.1, from coordinate 2,554,404 downwards.
TCCCAGGACAGGTACAGCACAGGGTTAGATACAGAGTAAAGCTCCCTCTACACTGTCCCCATCAAACACTCCCAGGACAGGTACAGCACGGGGTTAGATACAGAGTAAAGCTCCCTCGACACTGTCCCCATCAAACACTCCCAGGACAGGTACATCACGGGGTTAGATACAGAGTAAAGCTCCCTCTACACTGTCCCCATCAAACACTCCCAGGACAGGTACAGCACGGGGTTAGATACAGAGTAAAGCTCCCTCTACACTGTCCCCATCAAACACTCCCAGGACAGGTACAGCACGGGGTTAGATACAGAGTAAAGATCCCTCTACACTGTCCCCATCAAACACTCCCAGGACAGGTACAGCACGGGGTTAGATACAGAGTAAAGCTCCCTCTACACTGTCCCCATCAAACACTCCCAGGACAGGTACAGCATGGGGTTAGATACAGAGTAAAGCTCCCTCTACACTGTCCCCATCAAACACTCCCAGGACAGGTACAGCACGGGGTTAGATACAGAGTAAAGCTCCCTCTACACTGTCCCCATCAAACACTCCCAGGACAGGTACAGCACGGGGTTAGATACAGAGTAAAGATCCCTCTACACTGTCCCCATCAAACACTCCCAGGACAGGTACAGCACGGGGTTAGATACAGAGTAAAGCTCCCTCTACACTGTCCCCATCAAACACTCCCAGGACAGGTACAGCACGGGGTTAGATACAGAGTAAAGATCCCTCTACACTGTCCCCATCAAACACTCCCAGGACAGGTACAGCACGGGGTTAGATACAGAGTAAAGCTCCCGCTACACTGTCCCCATCAAACACTCCCAGGACAGGTACAGCACAGGGTTAGATACAGAGTAAAGATCCCTCTACACTGTCCCCATCAAACACTCCCAGGACAGGTACAGCACGGGGTTAGATACAGAGTAAAGCTCCCTCTACACTGTCCCCATCAAACACTCCCAGGACAGGTACAGCACAGGGTTAGATACAGAGTAAAGCTCCCTCTACACTGTCCTCATCAAACACTCCCAGGACAGGTACAGCACGGGGCTAGATACAGAGTAAAGCTCCCTCTGCACTGTCCCCATCAAACACTCCCAGGACAGGTCCACACGGGGTTAGATACAGAGTAAAGCTCTTTCTACACTGTCCCCATCAAACACTCCCAGGACAGGTACAGCACAGGGTTAGATACAGAGTAAAGCTCCCTCTACACTGTCCCCATCAAACACTCCCAGGACAGGTACAGCACGGGGTTAGATACAGAGTAAAGCTCCCTCTACACTGTCCCCATCAAACACTCCCAGGACAGGTACAGCACGGGGTTAGATACAGAGTAAAGCTCCCTCTACACTGTCCCCATCAAACACTCCCAGGACAGGTACAGCACGGGGTTAAATACAGAGTAAAGCTCCCTCTACACTGACCCCATCAAACACACCCAGGACAGTTACAGCACGGGGTTAGATACAGAGTAAAGCTCCCTCTACACTGTCCCCATCAAACACTCCCAGGACAGGTGCAGCACGGGGTTAGATACAGAGTAAAGCTCCCTCTACACTGTCCCCATCAAACACTCCCAGGACAGGTACAGCACGGGGTTAGATACAGAGTAAAGCTCCCTCTACACTGTCCCCATCAAACACTCCCAGGACAGGTACAGCACGGGGTGAGATACAGAGTAAAGCTCCCTCTACACTGTCCCCATCAAACACTCCCAGGACAGATACAGCACGGGGTTAGATACAGAGTAAAGCTCCCTCTACACTGTCCCCATCAAACACTCCCAGGACAGATACAGCACGGGGTTAGATACAGAGTAAAGCTCCCTCTACACTGTCCCCATCAAACACTCCCAGGACAGGTACAGCACGGGGTTAGATACAGAGTAAAGCTCCCTCTACACTGTCCCCATCAAATACTCCCAGGGCAGGTACAGCACGGGGTTAGATACAGAGTAACGCTCCCTCTACACTGTCCCCATCAAACACTCCCAGGACAGGTACAGCACGGGGTTAGATACAGAGTAAAGCTCCCTCTACACTGTCCCCATCAAATACTCCCAGGACAGGTACAGCACGGGGTTAGATACAGAGTAAAGCTCCCTCTACACTGTCCCCATCAAACACTCCCTGGACAGGTACAGCACGGGGTTAGATACAGAGTAACGCTCCCTCTACACTGTCCCCATCAAACACTCCCAGGACAGGTACAGCACGGGGTTAGGTACAGAGTAAAGCTCCCTCTACACTGTCCCCATCAAACACTCCCAGGACAGGTACAGCACGGGGTTAGATACAGAGTAAAGCTCCCTCTACACTGTCCCCATCAAATACTCCCAGGACAGGTACAGCACGGGGTTAGATACAGAGTAAAGCTCCCTCTACACTGTCCCCATCAAACACTCCCTGGACAGGTACAGCACGGGGTTAGATACAGAGTAAAGCTCCCTCGACACTGTCCCCATCAAACACTCCCAGGACAGGTACAGCACAGGGTAAGATACAGAGTAAAGCTCGCTCGACACTGTTCCCATCAAACACTCCCAGGACAGGTACAGCACAGGGTTAGATACAGAGTAAAGCTCCCTCTACACTGTCCCCATCAAACACTCCCAGGACAGGTACAGCACGGTGTTAGATACAGAGTAAAGCTCCCTCGACACTGTCCCCATCAAACACTCCCAGGACAGGTACATCACGGGGTTAGATACAGAGTAAAGATCCCTCTACACTGTCCCCATCAAACACTCCCAGGACAGGTACAGCACGGGGTTAGATACAGAGTAAAGCTCCCTCTACACTGTCCCCATCAAACACTCCCAGGACAGGTACAGCACGGGGTTAGATACAGAGTAAAGATCCCTCTACACTGTCCCCATCAAACACTCCCAGGACAGGTACAGCACGGGGTTAGATACAGAGTAAAGCTCCCTCTACACTGTCCCCATCAAACACTCCCAGGACAGGTACAGCACGGGGTTAGATACAGAGTAAAGCTCCCTCTACACTGTCCCCATCAAACACTCCCAGGACAGGTACAGCACGGGGTTAGATACAGAGTAAAGCTCCCTCTACACTGTCCCCATCAAACACTCCCAGGACAGGTACAGCACGGGGTTAGATACAGAGTAAAGATCCCTCTACACTGTCCCCATCAAACACTCCCAGGACAGGTACAGCACGGGGTTAGATACAGAGTAAAGCTCCCTCTACACTGTCCCCATCAAACACTCCCAGGACAGGTACAGCACGGGGTTAGATACAGAGTAAAGCTCCCGCTACACTGTCCCCATCAAACACTCCCAGGACAGGTACAGCACGGGGTTAGATACAGAGTAAAGCTCCCTCTACACTGTCCCCATCAAACACTCCCAGGACAGGTACAGCACGGGGTTAGATACAGAGTAAAGCTCCCTCTACACTGTCCCCATCAAACACTCCCAGGACAGGTACAGCACGGGGTTAGATAAAGAGTAAAGCTCCCTCCACACTGTCCCCATCAAACACTCCCAGGACAGGTACAGCACGGGGTTAGATACAGAGTAAAGCTCCCTCCACACTGTCCCCATCAAACACTCCCAGGACAGGAACAGCACGGGGGGTTAGATACAGAGTAAAGATCCCTCATGAAATTATTTAGGCAACAGGCTGCACGGGAGCCTGCCTTTCTCCGAGATTCACTCTCACCGTGAGAGAAGCAAATGTATATGAGTTGCGCAGATGTGCTGGCTATCTGTCTACCTCATGCCTGTGTCTGTGTTGTTACAGATATTGACGAGTGTCTGAATGGGACAACGTGTGGGGACGCAGGAACATGTGTGAATACAGAGGGCTCATACCGGTGTGACTGTAATCTTGGATATCGCCTGAGTGCTGGCGGCAATCGATGTGCAGGTTTGCCTTTCAATGTCACAGCACACACACACCAGCAATTTCCCTGCCTGTGTCCCAGTGTCTCAGGTAGTTGCAATGCTGTAACAATACTCTGTACAATACTGCACAGCCTAACATAAGCTTCTGTGGGAAGATGTTGCTTCAAGTGGGCTGCTTTGTCCTGACGGTATCGAGCTTTTCAGTGTTGTTGGTGCTGCACTCATCCAGGCAAGTGGTGGGTTTTCTATCACACTCCCGACTCGTGCCTTGCAGCTGGCGGACAGGCTTTGGGGGTACAGGAGGTGAGTTACTCACCACTGAACTCCACGCCTCGGACCTGCTGTTGAAGCTACAGTGTTGATCTGACTGGGTCCAGTTCAGTTTCTGTGCAAAAAATACATTCTCCTATTGCCTTTGCTTCTTTTGATAATTAGCTTAAATCTATCTCTTCTGGTTGCCAATCCTGCCGCAAACAGCAACAATTTCTCCCTATCTACGCTGTTCAAACCCCTCATCACTCTGAACACATCTGTCAAATCTCCTCTTAACTTTCTCCAATCAGAACACGGCAGTCTCTCCGATACATCCACCAAACTGAAATCCCTCTTTTCTGAAACAATTCTGATCAATCGTTTCTGCAATCAGCTGATTGGTTGGGAAGGTTCCATTTTTCCCCGCTCCTCATTTGATGACGAGGATTTTTAAAAGGACGGGCTTGTCAATTCAGGAAGTGTTTAATTGTACAAATGCTGTGGCTCTAAAAGGCTGGTTTTTGTGAGTATTTTGAAAAGAAAAGGAGATGGTATTTACTGTACTAACCAGGTCAAAGTAACATTATTGAAGTGCTCGAACCTTCACTCACACAGGCACTCACATACACATAAAAATAGTTTGCACAGTGGGAGGAGAACAGAAATCTTAAAGTCCAATAAAGTTAACATTATACGGAGCTTCTATTCGATAACTTTGTGGGTCCGTGCTGAGCTCGATGGATCCCCTCACGCTGCCAGTGCCCTCACTGCCAGTGTCCGTGCTGCCAGTGTCCGTGCTGCCAGTGTCCTCACTGCCAGTGTCCGTGCTGCCAGTGTCCGTGCTGCCAGTGTCCGTGCTGCCAGTGTCCGTGCTGCCAGTGCCCTCACTGCGAGTGCCCTCACTGCCAGTGCCCTCACTGCCAGTGCCCGTGCTGCCAGTGTCCGTGCTGCCAGTGGCCGTGCTGCCAGTGTCCGTGCTGCCAGTGTCCATGCTGCCAGTGTCCGTGCTGCCAGTGTCCACGCTGCCAGTGGCCACGTTGCCAGTGTCCGTGCTGCCAGTGTCCGTGCTGCCAGTGTCCGTGCTGCCAGTGCCCTCACTGCGAGTGCCCTCACTGCCAGTGTCCGTGCTGCCAGTGTCCGTGCTGCCAGTGTCCATGCTGCCAGTGTCCATGCTGCCAGTGTCCACGCTGCCAGTGGCCACTTTGCCAGTGGCCGTGCTGCCAGTGCCCGTGCTGCCAGTGCCCTCACTGCGAGTGCCCTCACTGCCAGTGTCCGTGCTGCCAGTGTCCGTGCTGCCAGTGTCCGTGCTGCCAGTGTCCGTGCTGCCAGTGTCCGTGCTGCCAGTGTCCGTGCTGCCAGTGTCCACGCTGCCAGTGGCCATGCTGTCAGTGGCCACGTTGCCAGTGCCCTCACTGCCAGTGTCCGTGCTGCCAGTGTCCATGCTGCCAGTGTCCATGCTGCCAGTGTCCGTGCTGCCAGTGTCCGTGCTGCCAGTGTCCGTGCTGCCAGTGTCCACGCTGCCAGTGGCCATGCTGTCAGTGGCCACGTTGCCAGTGCCCTCACTGCCAGTGTCCGTGCTGCCAGTGTCCGTGCTGCCAGTGTCCGTGCTGCCAGTGTCCGTGCTGCCAGTGCCCTCACTGCGAGTGCCCTCACTGCCAGTGTCCGTGCTGCCAGTGTCCGTGCTGCCAGTGTCCATGCTGCCAGTGTCCATGCTGCCAGTGTCCACGCTGCCAGTGGCCACTTTGCCAGTGGCCGTGCTGCCAGTGCCCGTGCTGCCAGTGCCCTCACTGCGAGTGCCCTCACTGCCAGTGTCCGTGCTGCCAGTGTCCGTGCTGCCAGTGTCCGTGCTGCCAGTGTCCGTGCTGCCAGTGTCCGTGCTGCCAGTGTCCGTGCTGCCAGTGTCCACGCTGCCAGTGGCCATGCTGTCAGTGGCCACGTTGCCAGTGCCCTCACTGCCAGTGTCCGTGCTGCCAGTGTCCATGCTGCCAGTGTCCATGCTGCCAGTGTCCGTGCTGCCAGTGTCCGTGCTGCCAGTGTCCGTGCTGCCAGTGTCCACGCTGCCAGTGGCCATGCTGTCAGTGGCCACGTTGCCAGTGCCCTCACTGCCAGTGTCCGTGCTGCCAGTGTCCGTGCTGCCAGTGTCCATGCTGCCAGTGTCAGTGCTGCCAGTGTCCGTGCTGCCAGTGTCCATGCTGCCAGTGGCCAGGCTGCCAGTGTCCATGCTGCCAGTGGCCAGGCTGCCAGTGTCCGTGCTGCCAGTGGCCAGGCTGCCATTGTCCGTGCTGCCAGTGTCCATGCTGCCAGTGTCCGTGCTGCCAGTGTCCGTGCTGCCAGTGTCCGTGCTGCCAGTGTCCGTGCTGCCAGTGGCCGTGCTGCGAGTGTCCGTGCTGCCAGTGTCCGTGCTGCCAGTGTCCATGCTGCCAGTGTCCATGCTGCCAGTGTCCGTGCTGCGAGTGTCCGTGCTGCCAGTGGCTGTGCTGCGAGTGTCCGTGCTGCCAGTGTCCATGCTGCCAGTGTCCATGCTGCCAGTGTCCATGCTGCCAGTGTCCGTGCTGCCAGTGTCCGTGCTGCCAGTGTCCGTGCTGCCAGTGGCCAGGTTGCCAGTGGCCATGTTGCCAGTGTCCATGCTGCCAGTGTCCATGCTGCCAGTGTCCGTGCTGCCAGTGTCCGTGCTGCCAGTGTCCATGCTGCCAGTGTCCGTGCTGCCAGTGTCCGTGCTGCCAGTGTCGGTGCTGCCAGTGTCCATGCTGCCAGTGTCCGTGCTGCCAGTGGCCAGGCTGCCAGTGTCCGTGCTTCCAGTGTCCGTGCTGCCAGTGGCCAGGCTGCCAGTGTCCGTGCTGCCAGTGTCCGTGCTGCCAGTGTCCGTGCTGCCAGTGTCCGTGCTGCCAGTGTCCATGCTGCCAGTGTACGTGCTGCCAGTGTCCGTGCTGCCAGTGTCCATGCTGCCAGTGTCCGTGCTGCCAGTGGCCAGGTTGCCAGTGGCCAGGTTGCCAGTGTTCGCGCCGCCAGTGTTCGCGCCGCCAGTGTCCGCGCCGCCAGTGTCCGCGCCTCCTGTGTCCGCGCCGCCAGTGTTCGCGCCGCCAGTGTTCGCGCCGCCAGTGTTCGCGCCGCCAATGCCCGCGCCGCCAGTGCCCGCGCCGCCAGTGCCCACGCCGCCAGTGCCCACGCCGCCAGTGTTCACGCCGCCAGTGTTCACGCCGCCAGTGCCCGCGCCGCCAGTGTTCGTGCCGCCAGTGTTCGTGTCGCCAGTGCCCGTGTCGCCAGTGCCCGTGCTGCCAGTGCCCGTGCTGCCAGTGCCCGCGCTGCCAGTGTTCGCGCTGCCAGTGTTCGCGCTGCCAGTGTTCGCGCTGCCAGTGTTCGTGCTGCCAGTGCCCGTGCTGCCAGTGCCCACACTGCCAGTGTCCGTGCAGCATGTATCTGTGGCGCCAATATCTGTGCCCATTCTGCCAGTGTTCATGCTGCCGGTACCCGCACTGCCAGTGTCCCTGTTGTACCACGGGCTTCAACTTTGCTTCAACAAGCCTATTATGTGGCACTTTATCAAATGTCTTTGGGAATTCCACCAACAACATTACCCTCATTAACCCTCTCTGTTACCTCATCCAAAACACACCAGCAAATTAGTTAGACATAAATTGCCCTTAAATCCACAGTACCTGTCCTTAATTAGCCAGCAGTTGTTCAAGTGGCTGTTAATTATGTCGGAAATGATCATTTCTCAAAGCCCTTCCATCGAGGGTAAGTGCAAGAGTTTAGAGGATTCACTGTCAGGTTTTATTCATGGTTTTCCAGATATCAACGAATGTTTTGAAGGTGATTTCTGTGCCCCATATGGAGAGTGTTTGAACAGCGTGGGATCCTACACCTGTCTCTGTGCTGAGGGATTCACCACCTCTGCTGATCTATCCACCTGTCTTGGTAAGATTTCATCAACATGAATTTGGTTTATTTTTATCATTTATTTCCTGTCCCCGTCTGCTCTTCAACCTCTTTTACAGCCAACACTTTCTCACTCCATCGATGCAACAATCTTCCCCCCCCCAATCCAACATTCTTCTCTATCCCTCCATCCAATGCACTCCACACTCTCTCCATCCAATGCTCTGTCCCTCTATCCCACACTTTCCCCAATCCCTCCATTCTCACCATTAACCTGAACTTCCTGGGTTCCTGCATTTTGACCCTTTTCCTGGGTTCCTGCACTTTGACCCTTGGCCCATTGCCTGGGTTCCTGCACTTTGACCCTTGGCCCTTTGCCAGGGTGCCTGGATTTAATTTCCGGAAAGTAGAATTGTGGAGCACGGCGATTGTGAGCAATCAGAATAACTCTTCCTTTCTCTTGTTCTCCATCTCCCTGTCTTTCTCCTTCTCTAACTCCCCACTTCACCCTTCATCTCTCTCTCTCTCTCCCGATCTTTATTCTTTTATCCTCTCTTCATCTCCCTTTCGCTCCTCTCTCTCACTTTCCATTTCTCCCCATCTCTTCTTACCGTTTTGTGTCCCTCCCCTACCTACCTCTGTCACCCTCTGTCTCTCTCCCACCTCTTTCTCTTTCTCTCCCTATCACTTCCCCTCTCTTTCCCTGAGTCTTTCTGTCTCTATCTGCCTCTCTCTGTCTGTCTGTCTCTTTCTCTGACTCTATCTCCCTTCTGTCTTCCTTGTGTGTCTCTCTCTCTTTTTCTCCCCCTCTGTCTCCCTCTTTCACTCTCGCTGTGTCTCTCTGTCTCTTCCCATTTCTCTGTCTCTCCCTCTCTGACTGTCTCTGTCTCTTTGTCTCTCTTTCTTTCCTTCTCTCTCCCTTTCCCCCTCTCTCTGTCTCTCCCTCTCTGTTTGTCTGTCCCTCTCTCTCCCTTTCTCCCTCTCTCTGTCTCTCCCTCTCTGTTTGTCTGTCCCTCTCTCTCCCTTTCTCCCTCTCTCTGTCTCTCCCTCTCTGTTTGTCTGTCCCTCTCTCTGTCTCTCCCTCGCTGTCTGTCCCTCTCTCTGTCTCTCCCTCGCTGTCTGTCCCTCTCTCTGTCTCTCCCTTGCTGTCTGTCCCTCTCTCTGTCTCTCCCTTGCTGTCTGTCCCTCTCTCTGTCTCTCCCTCGCTGTCTGTCCCTCTCTCTCCCTCTCTCTGTCTCTGTTGCTCTCAGATGTTGATGAGTGCACCCGGACAGGAGTCTGTGATCGAGGACACTGCACCAATGCCGTTGGGTCGTTTGAGTGCTCCTGTGACCCAGGATTTCGAGTTGATGAAGAAAGATCACGGTGTTTCGGTAAGTGTGTGATCTTTCTTCACCCAGTGTTCCCGAGGAGTTGGTCAGCTCTTTGCTGATGCTCTTACTTAGTGTCTAAAAAATGCCACCCAGCAACCACCACTGGATCCTATCTCACTGGCCCCCCGCCCTCACTGGGCCCCCGGCCTGACTGGGTCCCGGCCCTCACTGGCCCCCCACCCTCACTGGGTCCCCGCCCTGACTCGGTCCCGGCCCGCACTGGCCCCCGCCCTCACTGGGTCCTGCCCTCGCTGGGTACCACCCTCGGTCGGTACCCCTCTCACTCAACTCCACCCTTATTGGATTTTGCCCTCGCTGGATCCCGTGCTCACTGAAACACATCTTCTCTCGGTTAATGTTCACTGGATTCAATCCTCAGTTGATTCCACTGAATCACAATATCACTGAATCCACCCACTAGGTCTATGCTTACTGGATCCACTCTCACTGGATCCACTCTCACTGGCTCCACGCTCACTGGCTCCACGCTCACTGGCTCCACGCTCACTGGCTCCACTCTCACTGGCTCCACGCTCACTGGCTCCACGCTCACTGGCTCCACGCTCACTGGCTCCACGCTCACTGGCTCCACTCTCACTGGCTCCACGCTCACTGGCTCCACGCTCACTGGCTCCACGCTCACTGGCTCCACGCTCACTGGCTCCACGCTCACTGGCTCCACGCTCACTGGCTCCACTCTCACTGGCTCCACGCTCACTGGCTCCACTCTCACTGGCTCCACTCTCACTGGCTCCACGCTCACTGGCTCCACGCTCACTGGCTCCACTCTCACTGGCTCCACGCTCACTGGCTCCACGCTCACTGGCTCCACGCTCACTGGCTCCACGCTCACTGGCTCCACGCTCACTGGCTCCACGCTCACTGGCTCCACTCTCACTGGCTCCACGCTCACTGGCTCCACGCTCACTGGCTCCACGCTCACTGGCTCCACGCTCACTGGCTCCACGCTCACTGGCTCCACGCTCACTGGCTCCACTCTCACTGGCTCCACGCTCACTGGCTCCACGCTCACTGGCTCCAAGCTCACTGGCTCCAAGCTCACTGGCTCCACGCTCACTGGCTCCACGCTCACTGGCTCCAAGCTCACTGGCTCCACGCTCACTGGCTCCACGCTCACTGGCTCCACGCTCACTGGCTCCAAGCTCACTGGCTCCACGCTCACTGGCTCCACTCTCACTGGCTCCACGCTCACTGGCTCCACGCTCACTGGCTCCACTCTCACTGGCTCCACGCTCACTGGCTCCCGGCTCACTGGCTCCACGCTCACTGGCTCCACGCTCACTGGCTCCCGGCTCACTGGCTCCACGCTCACTGGCTCCACGCTCACTGGCTCCACGCTCACTGGCTCCCGGCTCACTGGCTCCCGGCTCACTGGCTCCACGCTCACTGGCTCCACGCTCACTGGCTCCACGCTCACTGGCTCCACGCTCACTGGCTCCACGCTCACTGGCTCCACGCTCACTGGCTCCACGCTCACTGGCTCCACGCTCACTGGCTCCACTCTCACTGGCTCCACGCTCACTGGCTCCACGCTCACTGGCTCCACTCTCACTGGCTCCACTCTCACTGGCTCCACGCTCACTGGCTCCAAGCTCACTGGCTCCACGCTCACTGGCTCCACGCTCACTGGCTCCACGCTCACTGGCTCCACGCTCACTGGCTCCACGCTCACTGGCTCCAAGCTCACTGGCTCCACGCTCACTGGCTCCACTCTCACTGGCTCCACGCTCACTGGCTCCACGCTCACTGGCTCCACGCTCACTGGCTCCACTCTCACTGGCTCCACGCTCACTGGCTCCCGGCTCACTGGCTCCACGCTCACTGGCTCCACGCTCACTGGCTCCCGGCTCACTGGCTCCACGCTCACTGGCTCCACGCTCACTGGCTCCACGCTCACTGGCTCCCGGCTCACTGGCTCCCGGCTCACTGGCTCCACGCTCACTGGCTCCACGCTCACTGGCTCCACGCTCACTGGCTCCACGCTCACTGGCTCCACGCTCACTGGCTCCACGCTCACTGGCTCCACTCTCACTGGCTCCACTCTCACTGGCTCCACTCTCACTGGCTCCACGCTCACTGGCTCCACGCTCACTGGCTCCACGCTCACTGGCTCCACTCTCACTGGCTCCACGCTCACTGGCTCCACGCTCACTGGCTCCACTCTCACTGGCTCCACGCTCACTGGCTCCACGCTCACTGGCTCCACGCTCACTGGCTCCACGCTCACTGGCTCCACTCTCACTGGCTCCACGCTCACTGGCTCCACTCTCACTGGCTCCACGCTCACTGGCTCCACGCTCACTGGCTCCACTCTCACTGGCTCCACGCTCACTGGCTCCACGCTCACTGGCTCCACGCTCACTGGCTCCACGCTCACTGGCTCCACGCTCACTGGCTCCACGCTCACTGGCTCCACGCTCACTGGCTCCACGCTCACTGGCTCCACGCTCACTGGCTCCACGCTCACTGGCTCCACGCTCACTGGCTCCACGCTCACTGGCTCCACGCTCACTGGCTCCACTCTCACTGGCTCCACTCTCACTGGCTCCACGCTCACTGGCTCCACGCTCACTGGCTCCACGCTCACTGGCTCCACGCTCACTGGCTCCACGCTCACTGGCTCCACGCTCACTGGCTCCACGCTCACTGGCTCCACGCTCACTGGCTCCAAGCTCACTGGCTCCAAGCTCACTGGCTCCACGCTCACTGGCTCCACGCTCACTGGCTCCAAGCTCACTGGCTCCAAGCTCACTGGCTCCACGCTCACTGGCTCCACGCTCACTGGCTCCACGCTCACTGGCTCCAAGCTCACTGGCTCCACGCTCACTGGCTCCACTCTCACTGGCTCCACGCTCACTGGCTCCACGCTCACTGGCTCCACGCTCACTGGCTCCACTCTCACTGGCTCCCGGCTCACTGGCTCCACGCTCACTGGCTCCACGCTCACTGGCTCCCGGCTCACTGGCTCCACGCTCACTGGCTCCACGCTCACTGGCTCCACGCTCACTGGCTCCCGGCTCACTGGCTCCCGGCTCACTGGCTCCACGCTCACTGGCTCCACGCTCACTGGCTCCACGCTCACTGGCTCCACGCTCACTGGCTCCACGCTCACTGGCTCCACGCTCACTGGCTCCACGCTCACTGGCTCCACTCTCACTGGCTCCACGCTCACTGGCTCCACGCTCACTGGCTCCACTCTCACTGGCTCCACTCTCACTGGCTCCACGCTCACTGGCTCCACGCTCACTGGCTCCAAGCTCACTGGCTCCAAGCTCACTGGCTCCACGCTCACTGGCTCCAAGCTCACTGGCTCCAAGCTCACTGGCTCCACACTCACTGGCTCCACGCTCACTGGCTCCACGCTCACTGGCTCCACGCTCACTGGCTCCAAGCTCACTGGCTCCACGCTCACTGGCTCCACTCTCACTGGCTCCACGCTCACTGGCTCCACGCTCACTGGCTCCACGCTCACTGGCTCCACTCTCACTGGCTCCACGCTCACTGGCTCCCGGCTCACTGGCTCCACGCTCACTGGCTCCCGGCTCACTGGCTCCACGCTCACTGGCTCCACGCTCACTGGCTCCCGGCTCACTGGCTCCACGCTCACTGGCTCCACGCTCACTGGCTCCACGCTCACTGGCTCCCGGCTCACTGGCTCCCGGCTCACTGGCTCCACGCTCACTGGCTCCACGCTCACTGGCTCCACGCTCACTGGCTCCACGCTCACTGGCTCCACGCTCACTGGCTCCACGCTCACTGGCTCCACGCTCCCTGGCTCCACTCTCACTGGCTCCACTCTCACTGGCTCCACTCTCACTGGCTCCACGCTCACTGGCTCCACGCTCACTGGCTCCACGCTCACTGGCTCCACTCTCACTGGCTCCACGCTCACTGGCTCCACGCTCACTGGCTCCACTCTCACTGGCTCCACGCTCACTGGCTCCACGCTCACTGGCTCCACGCTCACTGGCTCCACGCTCACTGGCTCCACTCTCACTGGCTCCACTCTCACTGGCTCCACGCTCACTGGCTCCACGCTCACTGGCTCCACGCTCACTGGCTCCACGCTCACTGGCTCCACGCTCACTGGCTCCACGCTCACTGGCTCCACGCTCACTGGCTCCACTCTCACTGGCTCCACGCTCACTGGCTCCACGCTCACTGGCTCCACGCTCACTGGCTCAACGCTCACTGGCTCCACGCTCACTGGCTCCACGCTCACTGGCTCCACGCTCACTGGCTCCACGCTCACTGGCTCCACTCTCACTGGCTCCACGCTCACTGGCTCCACGCTCACTGGCTCCACGCTCACTGGCTCCACGCTCACTGGCTCCACGCTCACTGGATTCCACACCACTGGACCCTACAGCCCTGGAAGCTGGACTTTCTATGAACCAAGTATCAGGCCCTGATCAAGGCACTCTCTCCATCCTTCCTGAGCTGAATAATAACATTCAGGCAGTGAAGGGTTGTGTCTGGCTCCACACACAACTTATCTTGTCTCTCACTGGGTCTCGTGTTTTTCTCATTAAACAGATCTTGATGAGTGTGTTGAATATCCAACCATCTGTGGTAGCAAGCGATGTGAGAATAATGCTGGCTCCTTCCAGTGTATCACGGATTGTACCACAGGGTTCCAGCTCAGTCCTGCTCAGGACTGCATCGGTGAGTTGTTCAAATCTCTCAGGACTTTAAACACACCTCCCCGCCTGGCCACAAACCTCCTCCTGTTAAATAATCCCCCCTCCTCCCCGATGGGAATGTCCTGATTTGTGGTTTGCATGTTACAGAATCCAACAAAGGAACACTTGACTAAACATATTCTCAGGACTGATTAGGGACAAGGGTTACACACGAGGATATGAGGAACAATAATAATAATCGCTTATTGTCACAAGTAGGCTTCAATGAAGTTACTGTGAAAAGCCCCTAGGCGCCACATTCCGGCACCTGTTCGGGGAGGCTGGTACGGGAATTGAACCGTGCTGCTGGCCTGTTCTGCATTACAAGCCAGCGATTTAGCCCACTATGCTAATGATCATAGATTGAATAATATACCCACCCCACCCCTACTGGCCTTATCGGGTGCGATGATGTTGGGTCGTGTTGCCAAAGCCATGATGACAGTTCTGAATAATGCAGGAGGTGATCGGGCTTAACACTGGAGAACTGGCCTTCATTGTCCAAACTTAATTTGGTATTGTTAAGCATTGTTCAATGGGTAATTTTAATCTGTTTTATTGTATGAGGTTAAAGTGATTTTAATCCTGTAATAAAGTTTGTTTTGATTAAAATTTGTGAGTGGAGCCACTCCTGGAGCGAACTCTCCTCACAGTCTTACACATGAAATTAAATATTGGGGTTTCTATCCGGTGTCCCAGCAACTGTTGTGGTCTGGTCCAGGATCCATTACTCTCGAGTGCCACATGCTTGTAAAAGTGCGTGTTGCCCGAGCAACACGGTCTCCTTTGGGACGGGTCGACCAGTGTGGATCAGATTGGTGTCAACAACATGGGGTTCAATCCTCGTTTTGGCTGGGGTCAATCCAGGCCATACCCCCTACCCCCCCGACCCCCCCTACACCCACTACACCCCGACCCCCCCCGACCCCCCCCCGACCCCCCGACCCCCCCGAACCCCCCGACCCCCCCGACCCCCCGACACCCCCGACACCCACTACACCCCGACCCCCCCCTGACCCCCCCGACCCCCCGACACCCCCGACACCCACTACACCCCGACCCCCCCCGACCCCCCGACCCCCCCGAACCCCCCCACCCCCCCGACCCCCCCGACCCCCCCCCGACCCCCCCGACCCCCCCGACCCCCCCCTACACCCCGACCCCCCCGACCCCCCCCGACCCCCCGACCCCCCCGAACCCCCCCACCCCCCCCGACCCCCCGACACCCCCGACACCCACTACACCCCGACCCCCCCGACCCCCCCCGACCCCCCCCCGACCCCCCCGACCCCCCGACCCCCCCCTACACCCCCGACCCCCCCCGAAACCCCCCACCCCCCCCGACCCCCCGACCCCCCGACCCCCCCCTACACCCACTACACCCCTACCCCCCCGACCCCCCCGACCCCCCCGACCCCCCGACACCCACTACACCCCGACCCCCCCCGACCCCCCCCCCGACCCCCCCGACCCCCCCGACACCCCCGACACCCACTACACCCCGACCCCCCCCGACCCCCCCCCGACCCCCCCGACCTCCCCCAACCACAGGTTGTGGTGAATCTGCCTTCAAGCAAAGAACTGAAAAAGAAGTTTAGACTAACTGCACCTCTGCTCCAGCCCATTCATTACAGCACAGCCATTTCCAATGCTGACTCTTTAATGGAAGTGAATGTGATGGGGAAATCCAGCCAGCGACTCTCGCTAGTGCTGCCCTCCTATAATGAGGGAGGGAATCAAACAGATGTGACCTGGATCTGAGAGACTATTTGAAAAGGAAAGAAGAGATTTCACCAAGAAAACAATACTTCAAAAAGAAGCTGTGACATACCATTGTTAGGAAATACATCAATACACAGAAGATAGGAGCAGGAGGAGGCCTTTTGGCCCTTCGAGCCCGCTCCGCTATTCATCACCATCATGGCTGATCATCCAACTCAATAGCCTAATCCTGCTTTCTCCCCATAGCCTTTGCTCCCATTCTCCCCAAGTGCTATATCCAGCCGCCTCTTGAATATATTCAAAGTTTTAGCATCAACTACTTCCTGTGGTAATGAATTCCACAGGCTCACCACTCTTTGGGTGAAGAAATTTCTCCTTGTCTCAGTCCTAAATGGTTTACCCTGAATCCTCAGGCTGTGACCCCTGGTTCTGGACACACCCATCATCAGGAACATCTTCCCTGCATCTACCCTGTCTAGTCCTGTTAGAATTTTATAAGTCTCTATGAGATCCCCCCTCATTCTTCTGAACTCCAGCGAGAACAATCCCAACCTAGTCAATCTCTCCTCATATGACAGTCCCGCCATCCCTGGAATCAGTCTGGTAAACCTTCGCTGCTCTCCCTCGAGAGCAAGAACATCCTTCCTCAGAGAAGGAGACCAAAACTGCCCACAATACTCCAGGTGTGGCCTCACCAAGGCCCTGTACAATTGCAGCAACACATCCCTGCTTCTATACTCGAACCCTCTCGCAATGAAGGCCAACATACCATTAGCCTTCTTTACCGCCTGCTGCACCTGCATGCTTACCTTCAGCGACTGGTGCACAAGGACACCCAGGTCCCGCTGCACACTCCCCTCTCCCAATTTACAACCATTCCGGTAGTAATCTGCCTTCCTGTTTTTGCTTCCAAAGTGAATAACCTCACACTTATCCAAGTTATACTGCATCTGCCATTGGTTTGCCCACTCGCCCAACCTGTCCAGATCTTGCTGCAGGATCCCTGCTTCCTTGTCACGATTCACCCTCTCACCAAATTGGTATCATCTGCAAACTTTGAGATGTGACATTTTGTTCCCTCATCCAAATCATTAATATATATTGTGAATAGCTGGGGTCCCAGCACCGATCCCTGAGGTACCCCACTAGTTACTGCCTGCCAATTTGAAAAGGACCCATTAATCCCTACACTTTGTTTCCTCTCTGCCAACCAGTTTTCTATCCACCTCAATACATTTCCCCCAATCCCAGGCACTTTAATTTTGCACAATAATCTCTTATGCGGGACTTTGTCAAACGCCTTCTGAAAGTCCAAATATACCACATCGACTGGCTCCCCATTGTCAACTGTACTGGTTACCTCTTCAAAGAATTCCAACAATTCACACTTGCTCCGTCACTCTCAGTATCACACTCGCTCTGTCACTCTCATTGTCACACTCACTCTGTCACTCTGTGTCACACTCGCTCTGTCACTCTCAGTGTCACACTTGCTGTGTCACTCTCAGTGTCACACTCACTCTGTCACTCTCAGTGTTACTCTCACACTGCCACTCCCCGTGTCACACTCGCTCAGTCACTCTCGCTCAGCCACTCTCAATGTCACACTCGCTCTGTCACTTCAGTGTCACACTCGCTCTGTCACTCTCGCTCTGCCACTCTCAATGTCACACTCGCTCTGTCACGTCAGTGTCACACTCACTCTGTAACTCTCGATATTACACGTGCTCTGTGACTCTCAGTATCACACTTGCTCTGTCACTCTCGGTATCACACTTGCTCTATCACTCTCAGTATTACACGTGCTCTGTCACTCTCAGTGTCACACTCAGTCACTCTTGCTCTGCCACTCTGAATGCCACACTCGCTCTGTCACTTCAGTGTCACACTTGCTCTGTCACTCTTAGTGTCACACTCGCTCTGTCACTCTCAGTGTCACACTCACTCTCGGATCGTGTTTTCAGGATCCTTAAGGGGAGGGGAGCAGCCCCGAGTCGTGGTCCACATAGGTACCAACGACATAGGTAGGAAAGGGGATCGGGATGTAAGGCAGGAATTCAGGGAGCTAGGGTGGAAACTTAGATCTAGGACAAACAGAGTTATTATCTCTGGGTGGTTACCCATGCCACGTGATAGCGAGACGAGGAATAGGGAGAGAGAGGAGTTGAACACATGGCTATAGGGATGGTGCAGGAGGGAGGGTTTCAGATTTCTGGATAACTGGGGCTCATTCTGGGGTCGGTGGGACCTCTACAAACGGGATGGTCTACACCTGGACCAGAGGGGTACCAATATCCTGGAGGGGAAATTTACGAATGCTCTTCGGGAGGGTTTAAACTAGTTCAGCAGGGAATTGGGAACCTGAATTGTAGCTCCAGTATACAGGAGGTTGAGAGTCGTGAGGTCATGAGTAAAGTTTCAATGTTGCAGGAGTGTACCGGCATGCAGGAAGGAGGTTTAAAGTGTGTCTTCTTCAATGCCAGGAGCATCCGGAATAAGGTGGGTGAACTTGCAGCATGGGTTGGTACCTGGGACTTCGATGTTGTGGCCATGTCGGAGACATGGATAGAGCAGGGACAGGAATTGTTGTTGCAGGTGCCCGGGTTTAGATATTTCAGTAAGCTCAGGGAAGGTGGTAAAAGGGGGGGAGGGATGGCATTGTTAGTCAAGGACAGTAATACGGTGGCAGAAAGAAGGTTTGATGAGGACTCGTCTACTGAGGTAGTATGGGCTGAAGTTAGAAACAGGAAAGGTGAGGTCACCCTGTTAGGGGTTTTCTATAGGTCTCTGAAAAGTTCCAGAGATGTAGAGGAAAGGATTTCAAAGATGATTCTGGATAGGAGTGAAAGCAACAGGGTAGTTGTTATGGGGGACTTTAACTTTCCAAATATTGACTGGGAACGATATAGTTCGAGTACTTTAGATGGGTCCGATTTTGTCCAATGTGTGCAGAAGGGTTTCCTGACGCAGTATGTAGATAGGCCAACGAGAGGCGAGGCCGTATTGGATTTGGTACTGGGTAATGAACCAGGACAGGTGTTAGATTTGGAGGTAGGTGAGCACTTTGGTGATAGTGGCCACAATTCGATTACGTTTACTTTGGTGATGGAAATGGATAGGTATATACCGCAGGGCAAGAGTTATATCTGGGACAAAGGCAATTATGATGCGATGAGGCAAGACTTGGGATGAATCGGATGGAGAAGAAAACTGCAGGGGATGGGCACAATGGAAATGTGGAGCTTGTTCAAGGAACAGCTACTGCGTGTCCTTGATAAGTATGTACCTGTCAGGCAGGGAGGAAGTGGTCGAGCAAGGGAACCGTGGTTTACTAAAGCAGTTGAATCACTTGTCAAGAGGAAGAAGGAGGCTTATGTAAAGATGAGACATGAAGGTTCAGATAGGGCGCTCGGGAGTTACAAGTTAGCGAGGAAGGACCTAAAGAGAGAGCTAAGAAGAGCCAGGAGGGGACATGAGAAATCTTTGGCAGGTAGGATCAAGGATAACCCTAAAGCTTTCTATAGATATGTCAGGAATAAAAGAATGACTCGGGTAAGAGTAGGGCCAGTCAAGGACAGTAGTGGGAAGTTGTGCTTGGAGTCCGAGGAGATAGGACAGGTGCTAAATGAATATTTTTCGTCAGTATTCACACAGGAAAAGGACAATGTTGTTGAGGAGAATACTGAGATTCAGGCTACTAGACTAGAAGGGCTTGAGGTTCATAAGGAGGAGGTGTTAGCAATTCTGGAAAGTGTGAAAATAGATAAGTCCCCTGGGCTGGATGGGATTTATCCCAGGATTCCCTGGGAAGCTAGGGAAGAGATTGCTGAGCCTTTGGCTTTGATCTTTAAGTCATCTTTGTCTACAGGAATAGTGCCAGAAGACTGGAGGATAGCAAATGTTGTCCCCTTGTTCAAGAAGGGAAGTAGAGACAACCCCGGTAACTATAGACCAGTGAGCCTTACTTCTGTTGTGGGCAAAATCTTGGAAAGGTTTATAAGAGATAGGATGTATGATCATCTGGAAAGGAATAATTTGATTAGACATAGTCAACACGGTTTTGTGAAGGGTAGGTTGTGCCTCACAAACCTTATTGAGTTCTTTGAGAAGGTGACCAAACAGGTGGATGAGGGTAAAGCAGTTGTTGTGGTGTATATGGATTTCAGTAAAGCGTTTGATAAGGTTCGCCACGGTAGGCTACTGCAGAAAATACGGAAGCATGGGATTCAGGGTGATTTAACAGTTTGGATCAGAAATTGGCTAGCTGGAAGAAGACAAAGGTGGTGGTTGATGGGAAATGTTCAGACTGGAGTCCAGTTACTAGTGGTGTACCACAAGGATCTGTTTTGGGGCCACTGCTGTTTGTCATTTTTATAAATGACCTGGAGGAGGGCGTAGAAGGATGGGTGAGTAAATTAGCAGTTGACACTAAAGTCGGTGGAGTTGTGGACAGTGCAGAAGGATGTTACAAGTTACAGAGGGACATAGATAAGCTGCAGAGCTGGGATGAGAGGTGGCAAATGGAGTTTAATGCAGATAAGTGTGAGGTGATTCATTTTGGAAGGAATAACAGGAAGACAGAGTACTGGGCTAATGGTAAGATTCTTGGTAGTGTGGATGAGCAGAGAGATCTCGGTGTCCATGTACATAGATCCCTGAAAGTTGCCACCCAGGTTGAGAGGGTTGTTAAGAAGGCGTACGGTGTGTTAGCTTTTATTGGTAGAGGGATTGAGTTTCTGAGCCATGAGGTCATGTTGCAGCTGTACAAAACTCTGGTGCGGCCGCATTTGGAGTATTGCGTACAGTTCTGGTCACCGCATTATAGGAAGGATGTGGAAGCATTGGAAAGGGTGCAGAGCAGATTTACCAGAATGTTGCCTGGTATGGAGGGAAGATCTTATGAGGGAAGGCTGAGGGACTTGAGGCCGTTTTCGTTAGAGAGAAGAAGGTTAAGAGGTGACTTTATTGAGGCATACAAGATGATCAGAGGATTGGATAGGGTGGACAGTGAGACCCTTTTTCCTCGGATGGTGATCTCTAGCATGAGGGGACATAGCTTTAAATTGAGGGGAGATTGATATAGGACAGATGTCAGAGGTAGGTTCTTTACTCAGAGAGTAGTAAGGGTGTGGAATGCCCTGCCTGCAACAGTAGTGGACTCGCCAACACTAAGGGCATTCAAATGGTCATTGGCCATATGGACAATAAGGGGATGGTGTAGATGGGGTTTAGAGTGGTTTCACAGGTCGGCGCAACATCGACGGTTGAAGGGCCTGTACTGCGCTGTAATGTTCTATGTTCTATGTCACTCTCAGTGTCACACTCGCTCTGTCACTCTCAGTATCACACTTACTCTGTCAATCTCAGTGTCACGCTCGCTCTGTCACTCTCAGTGTCACACTCGCTCTGTCACTCTCAGTGTGACACTCGCTCTGTCACTCTCAGTGTCACACTCGCTCTGTCACTCTCAGTGTCACACTCGCTCTGTCACTCTCAGTGTCACGCTCGCTCTGTCACTCTCAGTGTCACGCTCGCTCTGTCACTCTCGGTGTCAGTGAGATGACTGTGAGCAGCAGGGACATCCAGCAGGGGGTGCAATCTTGCCTCTGACGGGTGTTGGAACTCCTCAGAAACTGGAAAGGGAATTTGAGCCTTTAGTTTTGGTGCTGCCGCTCCAGGTATATCGGACCACGAGGAGAGTCAAAGGAAACTTGGTCATTGGCTCCTGATCCTCATACCAGACACTTGGGTGAGAGGTGGCCCCGTCAGTTCCTGCCGAGTGGGAATAACAATTGTGAGAGTGTGACACTGATAGTGACAGAGCGAGTGTGACACTGAGAGCGACAGAGCGAGTGTGACACTGAGAGCGACAGAGCGAGTGTGACATGGAGAGTGACGGAGCGAGTGTGACACTGATAGTGACAGAGCGAGTGTGACACTGAGAGCGACAGAGCGAGTGTGACACTGAGAGCGACAGAGCGAGTGTGACACTGAGAGCGACAGAGCGAGTGTGACACTGAGAGCGACAGAGCGAGTGTGACATGGAGAGTGACGGAGCGAGTGTGACACTGATAGTGACAGAGCGAGTGTGACATGGTGAGTGTGACACTGAGTGTGACATGGTGAGTGTGGCACTGAGAGCGACAGAGCGAGTGTGACACTGAGAGCGACAGGGCGAGTGTGACACTGAGAGCGACAGAGCGAGTGTGACATGGAGAGTGACGGAGCGAGTGTGACACTGATAGTGACAGAGCGAGTGTGACACTGAGAGCGACAGAGCGAGTGTGACACTGAGAGCGACAGAGCGAGTGTGACATGGAGAGTGACGGAGTGATTGTGACACTGATAGTGACAGAGCGAGTGTGACACTGAGAGCGACAGAGCGAGTGTGACATGGAGAGTGACGGAGTGATTGTGACATGGAATGTGGAACGAGTGTGACACTGAGAGTGACAGAGCGAGTGTGCCACTGAGAGTGACGGAGCGAGTGTGACACGGAGCGTGACGGGGTGAGTGTGACACTGAGAGTGACAGAGTGAGTGTGACATGGTGAGTGTGACACTGAGTGTGACAGAGCAAGTGTGACACAGAGCGTGATGGAGCGAGTGTGACACTGAGAGTGACAGAGTGAGTGTGACAGTGACAGAGCGAGTGTGACACTGAGAGTGACAGAGCGAGTGTGACAGTGAGAGTGGAAATGTGGTGGTGCAGACGTGTGACTGTGAGTGTGACGAAGGACTCTGTGAGTGTGACATTATAAGTGCCTTTGGCTGTGATGGTGTTAATATCGTAGCAGAGAGTAGCATTGTGAAGATAACGCCATTAATACGATATCTGTACTCAGGACTGAGCTGTCTTTGTTATCTGTCTCCCTCGCAGATATCGATGAGTGCGTCAATGCCACGATTTGTGGGCCGAATGCGTATTGTCAGAATGTGGCTGCTTCATTTCAATGCCTCTGTGACCAAGGTTACCAGATGACGTCTGATGGCTCACGGTGTGTGGGTAAGTCACATGGGCTGCAGTCAAACTGACAGGACGCGGAAGTGTGTGACGGTCACCAATAGTGAGTGATGGTGAGTGACCCCCCGTCGGGTCGGAGAATGGCCGTTAGCCGCCGTGAATCCCGCCCCCGCCGAAGTCTCCGGTACCGGAGATTGGGCGGGGGCGGGAATCCGGCCGCGCCGGTTGGCGGGACCCCCCGCTGGATTCTCCGGCCCGGATGGGCCGAAGTCCCGCCCAGAAATTGCCTGTCCCGCCGACGTAAATCAAAGCTGGTATTTACCGGCGGGACCAGGTGGCGTGGGCGGGCTCCGGGGTCCTGGGGGGGGGTGCGGGGCGATCTGACCCCGGGGGGTGCCCCCATGGTGGCCTGGCCCGCGATCGGGGCCCACCGATCCGCGGGCGGGCCTGTGCCGTGGGGGCACTCTTTCACTTCCGCCTCCGCCACGGCCTCCACCATGGCGGAGGCGGAAGAGACTCTCCCCACTGCGCATGCGCGGGAAACTGACAGCGGCCGCTGACGCTCCCGCGTATGCGCCGCCCCGAGATGTCATTTCCGTGCCAGCTGGCAGGGCAACAAAGGCCGTTTCCGCCAGCTGGCGGGGCGGAAATCCCTCCGGCGCCGGCCTAGCCCCTCAATGTTGGGGCTCGGCCCCCAAAGATGCAGAGCATTCCGCACCTTTGGGCCGGCGCGATGCCCGTCTGATTGGCGGCGTTTTTGGCGCCAGTCGGCGGACTTCGCGCCGTTTGGGGGAGAATTTCGCCCATTGTGTGAGAGTGACAGTGTGTGAGAGTGACAGTGTGTGAATGTGACAGTGTGTGAAAGTGACAGTGTGTGAGTGTGACAGTGTGTGTGAGTGTGACAGTGTGTGTGAGTGTGACAGTGTGTGAGAGTGACAGTGTGTGAGTGTGACATTGTGTGAGTGTGACAGACAGTGTGTGAGTGCGACAGTGTGTGAGTGCGACAGTGTGTGAGTGTGACAGTGTGTGAGAGTGACAGTGTGTGAGTGTGACTGTGTGTGTGAGAGTGACAGTGTGTGAGAGTGACAGTGTGTGAGTGTGACAGTGTGTGAGTGTGACAGACAGTGTGTGAGTGCGACAGACAGTGTGTGAGAGTGACAGACAGTGTGTGAGAGTGACAGACAGTGTGTGAGAGTGACAGACAGTGTGTGAGAGTGACAGTGTGTGAGAGTGACAGTGTGTGAATGTGACAGACAGTGTGTGAGAGTGACAGTGTGTGAATGTGACAGACAGTGTGCGAGTGTGACAGTGTGTGAGTGTGACAGTGTGTGAGAGTGACAGTGTGTGAGAGTGACAGTGTGTGAGTGTGACAGTGTGCGGGTGTGACAGTGTGTGGGTGTGACAGTGTGCGAGTGTGACAGTGTGCGAGTGTGACAGTGTGTGGGTGTGACAGTGTGTGAGAGTGACAGTGTGTGAATGTGACAGACAGTGTGTGAGAGTGACAGTGTGTGAGAGTGACAGTGTGTGCGAGTGTGACAGTGTGCGAGTGTGACAGTGTGTGAATGTGACAGTGTGTGGGTGTGACAGTGTGTGGGTGTGACAGTGTGTGAGAGTGACAGTGTGTGGGTGTGACGGTGTGTGGGTGTGACAGTGTGTGAGTGTGACAGTGTGTGAGTGTGACAGTGTGTGAATGTGACAGACAGTGTGTGAGAGTGACAGTGTGTGAGAGTGACAGTGTGTGAGAGTGACAGTGTGCGAGTGTGACAGTGTGCGGGTGTGACAGTGTGTGAGAGTGACAGTGTGTGAGAGTGACAGTGTGTGAGTGTGACGGTGTGTGAGTGTGACGGTGTGTGAGTGTGACAGTGTGCGAGTGTGACAGTGTGTGAGAGTGACGGTCAGTGTGTGAGTGGACAGAGAATGGGCGGGATTCTCGGCCCCGCCACATTTCTGCCCCGACCGGCCAGCGGGAGTCTCCGTTACGCCGGCCGGTCAATGGGGTTCCCATTGCGGGGCAGCCCCACACCGTCGGGAAACCCCCGAGCATCGGCAAAACGGAGACTCCCGCCCAATGTGTCAATGTGTGTGAGTGTGACAGACAGTGTGTGGGTGTGACAGACAGTGTGCGAGTGACAGTGTGTGAGTGTGACAGTGTGTGAGTGACAGTGTGTGAGTGCGACAGTGTGTGAGAGTGACAGTGTGTGAGTGACAGTGTGTGAGTGTGACAGTGTGTGAGTGACAGTGTGTGAGTGACAGTGTGTGAGCGTGACAGTGTGTGAGTGTGACAGTGTGTGAGTGACAGCGTGTGAGTGTGACAGTGTGTGAGTGTGACAGTGTGTGAGTGACAGTGTGTGAGAGTGACAGTGTGTGAGTGACAGTGTGTGTGTGACAGTGTGTGACAGTGTGAGTGACAGTGTGTGAGTGACAGTGTGTGTGTGTGACAGTGTGTGAGAGTGACAGACAGTGTGTGAGACTGACAGACAGTGTGAGAGTGACAGTGTGTGAGAGTGACAGTGTGTGTGTGTGACAGTGTGTGTGTGTGACAGACAGTGTGTGAGTGTGACAGTGTGAAACTGACAGACAATGGGCAAAATTCTCCGTTATCGGCGGAAAGTCCGCCGATCGGCGCAAAAAACGGCGCAAATCCCACTTGCGTCACGTCATAAAAATGGGCCGATAGTCTCCGGCCCGAAATGGGCTAGCAGCGACGTAACGGGATCCGCGCTTGCACAATGGTTCACGCCGTGCAGCGTCATACGCGCCGCACAGCGTGACGGCTCATAAGGCCGCGCTGCTCCCCCCCACCCGACCGGAACACCCGACCGCAACACCCGACTGGATGGCTAGCCGTCGCTCAGCCCCGAGGTTCGAGTCACGCGATGTGGAGGCGCTCCTGGACGCGGTGGAGCAGAGGAGGGACTCCCTGTATCCCGGGCACGGCCGCAGAGTTGCCCCACGCCACAGCCGGTGTCTGTGGAGGGAAGTGGCAGAGGCCGTCACCGCTGTGGCCCTAACACCACGGACAGGCACCCAGTGCCACAAGAAGGTGAACGACCTCGTCAGAGCAGGCAGGGTGAGCCTCCCCCATATCCCCCCTCCCCATATCCCCCCTCCCCCATATCCCCCCTCCCCATATCCCCCCTCCCCCATATCTCCCCCTCCCCCATATCCCCCCTCCCCCATATCCCCCCTCCCCCATATCCCCCTCCCCCATATCCCCCCTCCCCCATATCCCCCCCATATCCCCCCTCCCCATACCCCCCCTCCCCATATCCCCCATATCCCCCCTCCCCCATATCCCCCCTCCCCCATATCCCCCCTCCCCCATACCCCCCTCCCCCATATCCCCCCTCCCCATATCCCCCCTCCCCCATATCCCCCCTCCCCATATCCCCCCTCCCCATATCCCCCCTCCCCATATCCCCCCTCCCCCATATCCCCCCTCCCCCATATCCCCCATATCCCCCCTCCCCCATATCCCCCCTCCCCCATATCCCCCCTCCCCCATATCCCCCCTCCCCCATATCCCCCCTCCCCCATATCCCCCATATTCCCCCCTCCCCCATATCCCCCCTCCCCCTTATC
Organism: Scyliorhinus torazame; assembly: GCF_047496885.1. Lineage (NCBI taxonomy): Eukaryota > Metazoa > Chordata > Chondrichthyes > Carcharhiniformes > Scyliorhinidae > Scyliorhinus > Scyliorhinus torazame. The sequence goes on along the minus strand of NC_092731.1, from coordinate 2,528,047 downwards.
CCCCATACCCCCCTCCCCCATATCCCCCATACCCCCATATCCCCCATATCCCCAAGTGAATCCAGCCCTAACCTTAACCTCTGCAATTCACGCGCAACCGATGGCGTGCATTCATATACCTGCCTAACACTGTTGCCTTTTACCCCTGCCACCACCACCCCCCCGCCCACAGGAGAAGCGCGCACACAATAGGGAGCATGTAAGGACTGGAGGAGGGCCCGCTGATGAGAGGCCACTGACCGTACACGAGGAAAGGGCCCTGGAACTGGCTGGCGGACCTGAGGACCGGGAGGTTGCTGATGCAGAGGTCGGGGCCCCACGAGCAAGTGAGCCACCAACAGCCCGTCCCCATATCCCCCCTCCCCTATATCCCCCTCCCCCATATCACCTGATCACTGCCTGATGTCTAACCATGCATGCTTCATTGTGTATCGCAGGACCAAACGTCCAGGCACCCATCCCCGCAGATGCACACCGCCCGCAGGATGCCGCTCGGAGACCTCAGGAGACGGAGAGACCCGCACCCTCCAGCATGCGACGCCCGCAGGATGCCCCTCGGAGACCACAGGAGATGGAGAGACCCGGACCCTCCAGCATGCGACGCCCGCAGGATGCCCCTCGCACACCACGGGAGACGGAGAGACCCGGACCCTCCAGCATGCGATGCCCGCAGGATGCCCCTCGGAGACCACGGGAGACGGAGAGACCCGGACCCTCCAGCATGCGACGCCCGCAGGATGCCCCTCGGAGACCACGGGAGACGGAGAGACCCGGACCCTCCAGCATGCGATGCCCGCAGGATGCCCCTCGCACACCACGGGAGACGGAGAGACCTGGAGCAACAGGGAGACGACACCCCCGTCACGTGCGGGAGCGACCACCCAGCGATGAGGGGGGCAGCCACAGGCCCCCGTCACATCCGAGCCAGGACACCACTACCCAGGACACCACTATCCGGGACACCCCTACCCGGGACACCACTACCCAGGACACCCCTACCCGGGACACCACTACCCAGGACACCCCTACCCGGGACAGCACTACCCGGGACAGCACTACCCGGGACAGCACTACCCGGGACAGCACTACCCAGGACACCCCTACCCGGGAAGACGAAATACCGGACAGTGACTCAGAGTGGATGGGTGGAGACGAACCCCCACCCCAAAGTGCCATGGACTCAGAGTGGGACGAAGAGCACGACACAACGCCACTGCTGTCACCAACACCCTCCACCATCGCAGAAACACTCACCACGGTTGGGCACTTTAGTGATGAGGCGTCTGGTACACTCACTGGTGCGCACAACACAGCCGTCCCGGTACAGCAGGTGGAGGTAGGAGCAGCAGAGGGACCGGGCGGTCGGAGGGCAGCCCAGGCCAAGCGAACATCTGCCGCCCAGATGGATCCAGAGTTCCTGCAGTTACCACACCCACACATAGATCCGATGCAACCACCGACACGGAGACGAGCGAATAGGGTGACGGGTGGCTTGCGGCGGCTGCGGTCGCAGGTGGAGGAGTCCACCCGCGTCCAGGAGCTGGGAGTGGTGCCGGTCATGCGTGCCACTCAGGCTGACACCGCACGGGTGGCGTCCGCGGTGGAGGCAATGGGTGCGACGGTGTCAGACATGGGGAACGGTTTGCGAGGCCTGGGGCCTTCCGTGCAGGCGGCGTCTGTGGCCCAGGAAATGGCTGCCCTCTCACAGGAGGCCATGAGCCAGTGCCAGCGCCAGATGGCAGAGGCGCTCAACGCCATAGCCCAGTCTCAGCAGGCCATGGCCCAGTCTCAGCAGGCCATGGCCCAGTCTCAGCAGGCCATAGCCCAGTCTCAGCAGGCCATAGCCCAGTCTCAGCAGGCCATAGCCCAGTCTCTGCAGGCCATGGCCCAGTCTCTGCAGGCCATGGCCCAGTCTCTGCAGGCCATCGCTGAGGGCATCGGTGCCAGTGGCCATGTGCGAGCCGGCGTCGCACTGTCACAGACAGGGTTCGACAACCCCCTGGGCTCCATGGCTGCAAACCTGCAGACCCCTGTCGATACCAGCACGGGCCTCCAGGACTGGCAGCGCCAGATGTCGGGGGCGCGTCGGATGGCCAGTCCGTTCGCATCCCCCACCCATGTAGAGGCCTGGGGGCCATCGGGCACCCCGAGGGAGGAGGAGGTGGTGTGGTCCGTCCCGGCTCCCTCTGTAGGGGAGGTCCCGGTACACCGCGACACCTCGGACTCCCCCCCTTCCGTCCCAGGTGCATCGGGTGGGCAACGGGCAGGACAGGCTGGCAGCTCGCCATCCCAGTCGCCCGGGCCACAGCCTGGCCCATCTAGGCCAGGACGCCCCAGGAAACGGCCGCCAAAGGGATCCAGTGTCAGAGGGCAGGAATCACAGGAGTCCACCTCCAGTTCTGCTGTACCGTCTGGGGAACCACGTAGACGTAGTCAAAGGGCCCGTAAGGCCAAACAATTAGACACTGAGTAAGTTGGCACGGGTGCAGGGCACAGATGAGTTTTAGGGGCTAGGGCACGTGCATGAACTCCTTTGGTTATTAAAGTCAATGTTACACCTACCGAAGCTGCCTTTGTGCTCTGTCCAAAGTGTGCGGGCGTGTCATGTACGTTGAGCGCAAGTGTGTGTGTGACGGGTGGTCTTACCTCAGCCCCAGGTGAGTCTGCCCCCTTCCCCCTGGGCCGCCATCAACATCCCCCGGGCAGAGGACGGGACCGTGCCCTGCAGTGTCACAGCCGCATGCAGGGATGGTCCGGGTGGATGGTGGTACTGTGGCCATGGGTCAGACATAGTCCAACGATGTAGAGCCAGGAGCTCATCGGAGGCGGGTTGTCATCATCCTCCATGGCCTGCGATAGACACGCGTCCACCCGCAACTGGGTGAGCCCGGCCCGTTGTGCCGCCGGTGGATCGGCAATTGTGGGGGGGGGGTGGTGTGCATGCGGGTGGGGTGTGTGGGGTTGGGGAGGGGGGTGAGGGTGCTGGGTGGGTGGATGGGTGGGGGGTGTGGGTGGTCGGCTGTTGTCATGGTGTGCGGTCTGTGGCCATACTACCCGATTCCCACGCCCATCTAGTCAGTGAAGCGGGCGTCTATCAGTCTGTCCCGTGCCCGCTGGGCCAGCCGGTAACGGTGGACAGCCACCTGCCTGTGTCTACCCCGTCTGCCCTGACCATTGCCCCCATCCCCCTCATCTGGGGAGGACTGGGCCTCTTCCTGCTGCTCCTCCACTCCGCCGTCCTCTGCCTGCGGCACATCGCCCCTCTGCTGGGCTATGTTGTGCAGGACGCAGCACACCACAATGATGCGGCCGACCCTATCTGACCGATACTGGAGGGCGCCCCCAGAGAGGTCCAGGCACCTGAAACGCATCTTCAGCACGCCAAAGCACCTCTCGATCACTCCCCTTGTCGCTACATGGGCATCATTGTAGCGGTTCTCCGCCTCATTGCGTGGCCTCCGTATAGGCGTCATCAGCCACGATCGCAATGGGTAGCCCCTGTCGCCCAGCAACCAGCCCCTCAGCCGGGGATGGCGTCCCTCGTACATGCCGGGGATGGATGACCGCGACAACATGAATGAGTCGTGTACACTGCCTGGGTGACGGGCGCAGACGTGCAGGATCATCATGCGGTGGTCGCAGACCATCTGTACGTTCATTGAATAGGTCCCCTTCCTATTAGTGCCGTGGGGCCGCGACGTCCTCCTCCCCCTCCTCGTCCTGTCGGTCAGGTGTCCCTCCAGCCTGGGCGGCTGCCGCCTGCCCCTCTGCGGCAGCCTGCGCCGCCTCTCTGGCACGCTCCTCCTCCTCCTCCTCCTCATCCTCATCCAGGGCAACATAGACATGAGCGGCTGCCACCACGGCGGCCAACATCGCTGGATGGTCTGAAAACATGATGACCTGGTGGGGGGGAGGGGAACGACGACATGTCATCATTGCCCATATCCCCTCCTCCCCCCAGCCAGGTGGCATGGACCGCATGGGTCCAACTGTTGGAGGCTGGCACCTGGCCAGGTGGACCAACTCATTTGCCCTCCCATCACCCATCCCGGCTCGGACCCCCTCCCCAACCTCCACCCCAGCACGGACCCCCCCCAACCCCCAACCTCCACCCGGCACGGACCCCCCCCCCCCCCAACCTCCACCCCGGCACGGACCCCCTCCCCAACCTCCACCCCAGCACGGACCCCCCCCAACCCCCAACCTCCACCCCGGCACGGACCCCCCCCAACCTCCACCCCAGCACGGACCCCCCCCAACCCCCAACCTTCACCCCAGCACGGACCCCCCCCAACCCCCAACCTCCACCCCAGCACGGACCCCCCCCCCAACCTCCACCCCGGCACGGACCCCCTCCCCAACCTCCACCCCAGCACGGACCCCCCCCAACCCCCAACCTCCACCCCAGCACGGACCCCCCCCCCAACCTCCACCCCGGCACGGACCCCCTCCCCAACCCCCAACCTCCACCCCAGCACGGACCCCCTCCCCAACCTCCACCCCAGCACGGACCCCCCCCCCAACCTCCACCCCGGCACGGACCCCCTCCCCAACCTCCACCCCAGCACGGACCCCCTCCCGGCACTCCCCCGGAGCCCAGCCTACTCTAACCACCCCCCCTCCCGCAGCACACACACACACACAAGCCGAGACACACCTCTGCTCACGCAATCAGTCTGCGGCCACGCCATTTCCTGCCCAGAGCCAACCCCCCAGGCCGTCACTCACCTCCTCGCTGGTCGGCGTGAGCCTGGAGCACCGGGTCACGCCGATGAAAAGGAGGTTTGATTCACGTCGACGTGAACGGTCATCACGTCGACGGGACTTCGGCCCATCCGGAAGGGAGAATATCGGCAGGCTGAAAATCGGCTGCCTTGCGCAGACCCGTGACATTCTCCGCGGCAGCGGCGCCATTAATGCCCCGCCGACTTTTCTCCCTTCGGAGACTTCGGCGGGGGCGGGGGCGGGATTCACGGCGGCCAACGGCCATTCTCCGACCCGGCGGGGGGTCGGAGAATGACGCCCAATGTGTGTGAGTGTGACAGTGTGTGAGTGTGACAGTGTGTGAGTGTGACAGACAGTGTGTGAGTGACAGTGTGTGAGTGACAGTGTGTGAGTGACAGTGTGTGAGTGACAGTGTGTGAGTGTGACAGTGTGTGAGTGACAGTGTGTGAGTGATGGACAGTGTGTGAGAGTGACAGTGTGTGAGTGTGACAGTGTGTGAGTGTGACAGTGTGTGAGTGTGACAGTGTGAGACTGACAGACAATGTGTGTGAGTGTGACAGTATGTGAGTGTGACAGTGTGAGACTGACAGACAGTGTGTGAGAGTGACGGTGTGTGAGTGTGACAGTGTGAGACTGACAGACAGTGTGTGAGAGTGACGGTGTGTGAGTGTGACAGTGTGAGATTGACAATGTGTGTGAGTGTGACAGTGTGTGAGTGTGACAGACAGTGTGTGAGACTGACAGGCGGTGTGTGTGTGACAGTGTGTGAGTGTGACAGTGTGAGACTGACAGACAATGTGTGTGAGTGTGACAGTGTGTGAGTGTGACGGTGTGTGAGTGTGACAGTGTGAGACTGACAGACAGTGTGTGAGAGTGACGGCGTGTGAGTGTGACAGTGTGAGACTGACAGACAATGTGTGTGAGTGTGACAGTGTGTGAGTGTGACAGTATGTGAGTGTGACAGTGTGTGAGTGTGACAGACAGTGTGTGAGACTGACAGACGGTGTGTGTGTGACAGTGTGTGAGTGTGACAGTGTGAGACTGACAGACAGTGTGTGAGAGTGACGGTGTGTGAGTGTGACAGACAATGTGTGTGAGTGTGTAAAACTATTTCCGTTACTTTCAATTGCTTTGCCTCATTTTCCTGACGAACATATATCAGTTCACATTTCTCTGCATCAAATTTAATCTGCCCAGTTTCCAGTGTCTGTGTCCTGACAACTGCACCATCATTTTCACTGGTCACACATTACTCGGTTTTATGTGATCTACAAGTTTTGAAATGCCCTGTACCTGTATCGACATAGGTCGATGTGTAACACCTGCCCAACTTTCACCTCGAAACACTTTAACGCACTGTGAAATTTAGCTTTTGAACCTCCCAGTAGTTTAATGCCTGAGGATTATTAAACCTGAGCTGAAGTAAGTTTGAGATGTTTCCCGAGCAAAGTCCCAGAGAGTGAAGAATAGGTCACAATGGTGGCTGCCACGTGGGTGCTCTAAGTTCAGCCAACTCATAAAAGCTTCTCTTTGCAGATGTGAATGAGTGTGAAGCCATCCAGGGTGTCTGTGGTTCCGCAGTCTGTGAGAACGTCGGTGGTTCATTCTTCTGTCTTTGCCCGGATGAAAACGAAGAGTTTGAACCCAGGACTGGACGGTGTATTCGAAGAGTTGTCCAAGGTACATTTATTGGCCGCTGAGTTCTCTGCTGTCCCCTCAACTCTGTTTCTCTAGTGAGCAGGGTAATACCGCCCCTCCCCTCCAGAAAGCATGACTGACGTATTTACCACAGCTCACACCCGTACATTAGCGATATCTTCCACCAGGTTCAACCAATACCAGTTTCTGTGCAATTCATTGAAAAGTGACTGAGAACATTGTTACAATAAATGTTACTACCCTTGAGGAAGGCCAGAGTCTGTGAGGAGTTAAAAGCTGAGGCCCAAATCTCCGACCGCATATCACGTCAGAAACTGACCCCGACCCAGCCATATAAATACTGTGGCGACCAGAGAAGGTCAGTGTTTGGGAATTCTAACCTGGGCAACTCACCTCCTGACTCCCCAAAGCCTGTCCACCACCCACAAGGCACAAGTCAGGAGTGTGATGGAATATCTCCACTTGCCTGGATGAGTGCAGCTCCAACAACACTCAGGGCGTTTGACTCCCTTCAGTAGAAAAAAGCCCCATGTCATCGACACCCCATTCACCATCTTCAACATTCACTCCCTCCACCACTGATGCACAGTGGCAGCCGTGTGGACCATCTACAAGATGCACTGCAGGAACTCACCAAGGCTCCTCAGACAGCACCTTCCAAACCCACGATCACTACTATCGAGAAGGACAAGAGCAGCAGATACGTGGGGACCCCACCACCTGGAGGTTCCCCTCCAAGTCACTCATCTTCCCGACTGGGAAATATATCGGCCGTTCCTTCACTGTCGCTGGGGCAACATCCTGGAACTCCCTCCCGAACAGCACAGTGGGTGTATCTACACCTCAGGGACTGCAGCGGCTCAAGAAGGCAGCTCACCCCCACCTTCTGAAGGGCAATTAGGGATGGGCCCGGCCAGCGACACGTAGATCCCAAGAACGAATCTAAAACAATCTATTTAATGAGCCAGCTCCTCCTGGATTCCCAGGGAGGGAGCGGGGAAATTGAAAAGAGAATCCTAATATAAAGTTAGTCACACACTAGAACAGGATAAGGAAACATTCCATTGCGGCTGAATGAGAGGAGCGAGTACACCAGACAGGAATAGTGGAAAAGCTGAGAATGGATTAAGACCAGAAAAAGTCGGAACAGGAGTGGCCATTCTGCCCTTCGAGCCTGCTCTGCCATCCAATAGGATCATGGCTGGTCCGATATTCCTCACATCCACTTTCCTACCCTTTCCCTGTGACCCTCGATTTACTGACTGCTGAAGAATCTATTCTCAGCCTTAAACATACACACGGACTCTGCCCCCCCCCCCCCCCCCCCCCCACCAACCCAGCTCTCTGTGACACGGAATCCCAGAGACCCACCACCCTCGCAGAGAAGAAATCCCCCCTCATCTCAGTGTGAAATGGGCTCCCCTTTGTTCTGACACTGCCCTCTGGGTCCTCAAACTCTCCCATGAGGGAAACATCCTCCCAGCATTTACCCTCCTGGTGTTTTGTCTGAGTGTCAATACAGAACTTTAGAATAGAGGGGGCAGGAATAAACGGAAAGTTAGAATTTTCTTCAGGGTTTGTGTATGAGACAGAAATGATGTGAACATTGAGGATTAAATTGGATGGATGGATGATGAACAAATGGATGAAAAGATAGAGAGCAGAGAGGGTTAATACGATTAGAATTATTTCCTCGTGTGGAGGATAAATGCCGATGTGAACTGGTTTGAGTGAATGGCCCTGTTTCTGTGGGTGTATAAATGCACGGGGCAGAGACGGTGATGGAGGATCCGTCAGGTTCCTGGGTGAGTTGCTGCTCTTTAGCTTTTGACTTTTTCTTGTCTTTTTCAGGTCGGCCGATGTACCTGGGAGAGTCCCCAAGGGAGGAGAATGAGTGTTACTACAATCTAAATGACGCTCAGCTGTGTGAAAACATTCTGGCAAAGAATGTCACAAGACAGGAATGTTGCTGCACTGTCGGGGAGGGCTGGGGAAGAGAGTGCAAAATCTACCAATGTCCTGTGCCTGGATCAGGTAAGACCAGGTACACCAAACTGCAATTAACCCGAAAACTCACTTGCTGCTTCAGAGCAATTCAAACAACCAGGCTGATATGTTAAGAACTCAGCTGCTGTGAAATACTCGGGTATTCCAAATCCCAGAAGGGAAATTTTGAATTCCGATTCCGAACTGTATGTTTTGCTATTTGGCAGAATGTGAAGAAAGATTTGAAGACCAGTGAGGAAGATTCCGGTCTTGTTGTAATAACTAAACAAAATAAATGTTTATTAAACAGTAAAACACACAAAAAAGGCAACTAAAAACATACATTTAACAGCAATGATGGCTACCAACAATATTGTTAAAGTTACCCAGTTCCAAATCCCTCTATTTTCCTAAACTCAGAGGTAAACGTCCCTAAGCAACATCCCATAGGTTTTAAAACCAAAAGGTAAATCCAGCAATGGGCAGCACGGTAGCATTGTGGTTAGCACTGTGGCTTCACAGCTCCAGGGTCCCAGGTTCGATTCCCGGCTTGGGTCACTGTCTGTGCGGAGTCTGCACGTCCTCCCCGTGTGTGCGTGGGTTTCCGCCGGGTGTTTCCTCCCACAGCCCAAAGATGTGCTGTTAGGTGGATTGGCCATGATAAATTGCCCTTAGTGTCCAAAAAGGTTAGGGAAGGTTATTGGGTTATGGGGATAGGGTGGAAGTGAGGGCTCAAATGGGTCGGTGCAGACTTGATGGGTCGAATGGCCTCCTTCTGCACTGTATGTTCTATGTTCTAATTGTTAACCACACTCGGCACCTAGACCTCTTTTGGGATTGTTTCTGATTTAGAATCAAAACAACTGGTGCTTCAAACAGGATTCCACAGCCAGTAATTTATTCTCTGCTGTGGCGGTGATCTGAGCCCAGCCCAGCTCAGCCCAGCCCAGCCCAGCCCAGGCCAGCCCAGCCCAGGCCAGCCCAGCTCAACCCAGCTCAACCCAGCCCAGCCCAGCCCAGCCCAGCCCAGCTCAACCCAGCCCAGCCCAGCCCAGCCCAGCCCAGCCCAACCCAGCCCAGCCCAGCCCAGCCCAGCCCAGCCCAACCCAGCCCAGCCCAGCCCAGCCCAGCCCAGCCCAGCCCAGCCCAGCCCAGCCCAGCCCAGCCCAGCCCAGCCCAGCCCAGCCCAACCCAGCCCAGCTCAACCCAGCCCAGCCCAGCCCAGCCCAGCCCAGCTCAGCCCAGCCCAGCCCAGCCCAGCCCAGCCCAGCCCAGCTCAGCCCAGCCCAGCTCAACCCAGCCCAGCCCAGCCCAGCTCAACCCAGCCCAGCCCAGCCCAGCCCAGCCCAACCCAGCCCAGCTCAACCCAGCCCAGCCCAGCCCAGCTCAACCCAGCCCAGCCCAGCCCAGCTCAGCCCAGCCCAGCCCAGCCCAGCCCAGCCCAGCCCAGCCCAGCCCAGCCCAACCCAGCTCAACCCAGCCCAGCCCAGCCCAGCCCAGCCCAGCCCAGCCCAGCCCAACCCAGCCCAGCTCAACCCAGCCCAGCCCAGCCCAGCTCAACCCAACCCAGCCCAGCCCAGCCCAGCCCAGCCCAACCCAGCCCAGCTCAACCCAGCCCAGCCCAGCCCAGCTCAACCCAGCCCAGCCCAGCCCAGCTCAACCCAGCCCAGCCCAGCCCAGCCCAGCCCAGCCCAGCCCAGCTCAACCCAGCCCAGCCCAGCCCAGCCCAGCCCAGCTCAACCCAGCCCAGCCCAGCCCAGCCCAGCCCAGCCCAGCCCAGCCCAGCCCAGCCCAGCTCAACCCAGCTCAACCCAGCCCAGCCCAGCCCAGCCCAGCCCAGCCCAGCCCAGCCCAGCCCAGCTCAACCCAGCCCAGCTCAACCCAGCCCAGCCCAGCCCAGCCCAGCCCAGCCCAGCCCAGCCCAGCTCAACCCAGCCCAGCTCAACCCAGCCCAGCCCAGCCCAGCCCAGCCCAGCTCAACCCAGCCCAGCTCAGCCCAGCCCAGCCCAGCCCAGCCCAGCTCAGCTCAACCCAGCCCAGCCCAGCCCAGCCCAGCCCAGCCCAGCCCAGCCCAGCCCAGCCCAGCCCAGCCCAGCCCAGCTCAACCCAGCCCAGCTCAACCCAGCCCAGCCCAGCCCAGCCCAGCCCAGCCCAGCTCAACCCAGCCCAGCCCAGCCCAGCTCAGCTCAGCCCAGCCCAGCCCAGCCCAGCTCAACCCAGCCCAGCCCAGCCCAGCCCAGCCCAGCCCAGCCCAGCCCAGCTCAGCCCAGCCCAGCCCAGCCCAGCCCAGCCCAGCTCAACCCAGCCCAGCCCAGCCCAGCTCAACCCAGCCCAGCTCAACCCAGCCCAGCTCAACCCAGCACAGCCTAGCCCAGCCCAGCCCAGCCCCGCCCAACCCAGCCCAGGCCCGCCAGTTTCTTACAGAGGATGAACCCGGTCACTGATATAATACTCTTTCTTTTGACTTTCTTACCTGAATGACGTGTCTTCAATGTCTATGTCTCTGTATTTACATTGTGTATTTATCGTATGTCCTATGTTTTTTTCATGTATGGAACTGGACTGTACGCAGAGCAATACTTTTCTCTGTACTCGGTACACATTACAAATCTAAATCTAATGATATTTCTTCACAAGCTCGTCCTTTTCGAATGTAAATGTGAAATTCACCCTCATCTCTTTTGAACATTTACCGTCTGTGCCGTAACTCCTGGGATACACTGCCCTTCTCTGAGCTAAATCTATGTTTCCAGGGTTGCTTGGCGAAGCTGTATATCAAACATCTCCGTCAATCTGTCTTGCTAACCAATTCCATGTTCTCCTTTAATCACACATTCACCAGGTCACGTTCCCAATTCTGAGATTCCTTAATTTTAATCTTATCACAACTCCTGACATAAAATCCATTCACCAGCTCTTGGACAAAAACATCCACAGAACCGAGTTTCAACAGTAATAAAGAGTTAATTTATCAGAAAAGGTCTTTTTTGGCCTAGAAAGAAAATAGGAGCAGGAGCAGGCCCTTTGAGACATTGTGACCATGGCTGATGATCCAACTCGACAGCCTAATCCCGCTTTCCCCCATATCCTTTGATCACCTTCGGCCAAAGTGCGATATCGAACTGCTTCTGAATATATACAATGTTTTGGCCTCAACTACTTCCTGTGGTAACGAATTCCACAGGCCGACCACTCTCTGGGTGAAGAAACTTCTCATCTCTGTCCAAATGGTCTAACCCGTATCCTCAGACTGTGACCCCTGGTTCTGGACTCCCCCCACCATCGGGAACATTCTTTCTGAATCTGCCCTGTCTAATCCTGTGAGAATTCAATAGGTTTCTATGAGATTCCCCCATCATTTTGCTGAACTCCAACGACTACAGCCCTAAACGATTCAATCTCTCCTCATACGTCAGTCCCGCCATCCCAGGAATCAGTCTGGTAAACCTTCGCTGCTCTCCCTCGAGAGCAAGAACATCCTTCCTCAGAGAAGAGATCAAAACTGCTCACAATACTCCAGGTGTGGCCTCAAGAAGACCCTGCCGGGGGGAGTAGCAGGAAACTTGATGCCATCCATGGACTCGGGGTGTCCCCCTCGGGATCGGGGTGGCCTGGCTCTGCCCCTGTCAAGGTAGAGGCCTTATCAGTGACTGCTACTCACCTGGACCATGAGCTGTCTCCTCCCAGAGAGGCCTTCTGAAAATCCTTCTGAATATCAAATAAACCACATTCCCCTCATCAACTCTACTAGTTACATCCTTGAAGAATTCCAGTCGATTTGTCAAGCATGATTTCTGCTTTTTTATAATAATCTTTATTGTCACAAGTTGGCTTACATTAACACTGCAATGAAGTTACTGTGGAAATCCCCTAGTCTCCACATTCCGGCACCTGTTCAGGGACACAGGGAGAGTTCAGAATGTCCAAATTACCTAACAAGCACATCTTTGGACTGTGGGAGGAAACCGGAGCACCCGAAGGAAACCCACGCAGACACGGGGAGAACGTGCAGACTCCACACAAACAGTGACCCAAGCCGGGAATCAAATCTGGGGCCCTGGCGCTGTGAAGCAACAGTGCTAACCACTGTGCTACAGTGCTGTCCACATCACAAATCCAGGCTGACTCTGTCCGATCCTGCCATTGTTTTCTCAGTGCTCTGCGATTAAATCTTTGATAATGGATTCTAGAATTTCCCCCACTACTGACGTCAGGCTGACTGGTCTATAATTCCCTGTTTTCTCTCTACCTCCCTTTTTACATAGTGGAGTTACATTAGCCACCCTCCAATCTGCAGGAACTGTTCCAGAGTCTATAGAATCCCGGAAGATGACCACCAAGGCATCCACTATTTCTAGAGCTACTTCCTTATGCACTCTGGGAAGTAGATTATCAGAACCTGGGGATTTACCAGCCTTCAATCCCATCAATTTCCCCAACACCATATCTCTACTAATATTGATCTCCTTCAGTTCCTCTCTCTCACTAAACCCTGCATTCCCCAACATTTCTGAGATCTGATTTGTGTCCACATTTGTGAAGACAGAACCAAAGTATGTATTCAATTGCTCAGCCATTTCTTTGTCCCTATTATATGTTCCCCTGTTTCTGACTGTAAGGGACCTACATTTGTCTTCACCAATCTTTTTCTCTTCACGTACCAATAGGAACTTTTACAGAAAGTTTTTATGATCCCTGCAAGCTTGCTTTCGTACTCTATTTCCCCCTTCTTAATCTATCCCTTGGTACTCCTTTGCTGAATTCTAAACTGCTCCCAATCCTCTGACCTGTTGTTTTTCTTGGCCAATTTGTATTCTCACTCCACAGTATAAATATCTCCCACTTTCTCTGTCTGTTAGCTTTGACAAAGGGTCATCTGGACTCGAAATGTCAGCTCTTTTCTCTCCCTACAGATGCTGCCAGACCTGCTGAGATTTTCCAGCACTTTGGATCGGATACTATCCCTAATTTCCCTTGTGGCCATGGATTGGCCAACCTTCCCATTTTACTTTTGTGCCTGACAGGAATGGACAATTGTTGCAGTTCCCCCATGTGCTGTTTGAATGTTTACCATTGCCTATCCACCATCATCTTTTTGATTAACATTTCCCAATCCATCAACAGGTTGCAAAGAGATCTTATTGAGGGATGTTAGACAGTTAAAAGTATGAAAATAAGAAATAAGAGCAGGAATAGATCATTCAGCCCCTCAAACCTCTCTGTCATTCAATAAAATCATTAATCTTCTCCTTTAACTCCATTTATAGCACCTGAGAGTTCAATTTCCCTCGATACTCTGGGAGACCAAACGGCTCTGCATCTCAGTCTTTATCATATTCAACGATGGATCTGCCACATCCTCTGGGTTAGAAAATTCCAAAGATTTACAACCCTCTGGGTGAAGAAATTCCTCCTCAGTCTGAAATGATTGGCCCCTTACCCTGAGACTGTGCCCCGTGTTCTAGATACCAGCGGAAATAATCTCTCAGCAACAACCCATCAAACCCCCTCAGAATTTGCTGGTTTCAATGAGTTTACCGTGCAGAAGGAGGCCATTCGGCCCATCGAGTCTGCACTGGCCCTTGGAAAGAGCACCCTGCCCGAGCACACACCTCCACCCCATCCCCCGCAACCAGTAACCCCACCTTACCTTTTTTGGACACTAAGGGCAATTTATCGTGGCCAATCCTCCTAACCTGCACATCTTTGGACTGTGGGAGGAAACCGGAGCACCCGGAGGAAAACACGCACACACGGGGAGATCATGCAGACTCCGCACAGACAGTGACCCAAGCCGGGAATCGAACCTGGGACCCTGGTGCTGTGAAGCAACAGTGCTAACCACTGTGCTACTGTGCTGCCCAATCACTCCAGGGACCAATCTAGCGAATCTTCACCTCCAATTCAAGTATATCCCTTCATAAATATGGTCATTCTTTAAATTAAACAATAAAACGAGAGTTAGGTGAAGTTTCCATGAAGTAAAAGTTCAATTCCAGACAAACATTAAAACTCTCTTCAAACAGTAATCAATGCTGGACTTCCATTGAAGGAGTGAGGGTGAAAATCATGAATTAATTTAACAATTAGAGAATAACAGGGGGAGAGGGTGTGCCTTGGTGGCTGAACAAAGATCCCGGATATCCCCAGACAGAAACTTCACCAGACCCGCGGAATAGTTTCAGAATTTTATTCTGCAGTATCACTGTTTGCCCTGCCGGTGGCGCAGTAACTGAAACAAAAGCAAAATCCTGCAGATGCTGGAAGTCTGAAATAAAAACAGAACATGTTGGAAAATCTGAGAGGGCCTGGCAGGGTCTGTGGAGCGAGAAACAGAGTTAAAGCTTCAGCTCAATGACCTTTCATCAGAACCAGCAAGTAGATACAGGAAAAGGAGTGGGAGAAGAGCAAGAGATAAGGGGCTGGACACTGCTGGTGGGATCCTCCATCCCCGGGGATTTCCCGACGGGGTGGGCTGCCCACAATCAGAAACCCCATTGGCCGACTGGCGGGACGGAGAATCCCACCCAAGCTGTGTGATAGGGTGGAGGGCAGGAAAGATTAAATGACAGGAAGGAAGAGATGATAGGGCCATACAACAGGAGACAGTAATGGGATAAGAACACAAATGAACGATGGGTCAGATTGGAAACGGCAATATCATCATCAAGTTACTGCCCCCAAAAATGGGAGCAGAGGTCAGGCTCTGAAATTGTTAAACTCAGTACTGAGTATGAAAGTGTCAAATCGAGATGTACCATGAGAATATGTTGAGCTACATTGGAACAGCACAGAGGGACTGAGCTGAGAGAGGTCAGCTTGTGGGTGGGGCAGAGAATTAAAATATTAAAATGACAGTGAGAACCAACAGCTGCTTCTGAAAGCAACAAGGCTGCTGAAAATGATGAAAATGCTGTTTACAGCTGACACCCTCTGCAAGGCACGATTCAGGAGGGCCATGCTCTTCGCTTGTCACGTGTACCGTCTACAAGATGCACTGCAGTATCTCACCAAGGTTCCTCAACAGAGAACAAAGAAATGTACAGCACAGGAACAGGCCCTTCGGCCCTCCAAGCCCGTGCCGACCCTGCTGCCCGACTAAACTACAATCTTCTACACATCCTGGGTCCGTATCCCTCTATTCCCATCCTATTCATGTATTTGTCAAGATGCCCCTTAAATGTCACTATCGTCCCTGCTTCCACCACCTCCTCCGGTAGCGAGTTCCAGGCACCCACTACCCTCTGCGTAAAAAACTTGCCTCGTACATCTACTCTAAACCTGGCCCCTCTCACCTTAAACCTATGCCCCCTAGTAATTGACCCCTCTACCCTGGGGAAAAGCCTCTGACTATCCACTCTGTCTATGCCCCTCATCATTTTGTAGACCTCTATCAGGTCGCCCCTCAACCTCCTTCGTTCCAATGAGAACAAACCGAGTTTATTCAACCGCTCCTCATAGTTAATGCCCTCCATACCAGGCAACATTCTGGTAAATCTCTTCTGCATCCTCTCTAAAGCCTCCACATCCTTCTGGTAGTGTGGCGACCAGAATTGAACACTATACTCCAAGTGTGGCCTAACTAAGGTTCTATACAGCTGCAACATGACTTGCCAATTCTTATACTCAATGCCCCGGCCAATGAAGGCAAGCATGCCGTATGCCTTCTTGACTACCTTCTCCACCTGTGTTGCCCCTTTCAGTGACCTGTGGACCTGGACTCCTAGATCTCTTTGACTTTCAATACTCTTGAGGGTTCTACCATTCACTGTATATTCCCTACCTGCATTAGTCCTTCCAAAATGCATTACCTCACATTTGTCCGGATTAAACTCCATCTGCCATCTCTCCGCCCAAGTCTCCAAACAATCTAAATCCTGCTGTATCCTCCGACAGTCCTCATCGCTATCCGCAATTCCACCAACCTTTGTGTCGTCTGCAAACTTACTAATCAGACCAGTTACATTTTCCTCCAAATCATTTATATATACTAGAAATAGCAAAGGTCCCAGCACTGATCCCTGTGGAACACCACTGGTCACAGCCTTCCAATTAGAAAAGCATCCTTCCATTGCTACTCTCTGCCTTCTATGACCTAGCCAGTTCTGTATCCACCTTGCCAGCTCACCCCTGATCCCGTGTGATTTCACCTTTTGTACTAGTCTACCATGAGGGACCTTGTCAAAGGCCTTACTGAAGTCCATATAGACAACATCCACTGCCCTACCTGTATCAATCATCTTAGTGACCTCCTCGAAAAACTCTATCAAGTTAGTGAGACACGACCTCCCCTTCACAAAATCATGCTGCCTCTCACTAATACGTCCATTTGCTTCCAAATGGGAGTAGATCCTGTCTCAAAGAATTCTCTCCAGTAATTTCCCTACCACTGAAGTAAGGCTCACCGGCCTGTAGTTCCCGGGATTATCCTTGCTACCCTTCTTAAACAGAGGAACAACATTGGCTATTCTCCAGTCCTCCGGGACATCACCTGAAGACAGTGAGGATCCAAAGATTTCTGTCAAGGCCTCAGCAATTTCCTCTCCAGCCTCCTTCAGTATTCTGGGGTAGATCCCATCAGGCCCTGGGGACTTATCTACCTTAATATTTTTTAAGACACCCAACACCTCGTCTTTTTGGATCTCAATGTGACCCAGGCTATCTACACACCCTTCTCCAGACTCAACATCTACCAATTTCTTCTCTTTGGTGAATACTGATGCAAAGTATTCATTTAGTACCTCACCCATTTCCTCTGGCTCCACACATAGATTCCCTTGCCTATTCTTCAGTGGGCCAACCCTTTCCCTGGCGACCCTCTTGCTTTTTATGTACGTGTAAAAAGCCTTGGGATTTTCCTTAACCCTATTTGCCAATGACTTTTCGTGACCCCTTCTAGCCCTCCTGACTCCTTGCTTAAGTTCCTTCCTACTTTCCTTATATTCCACGCAGGCTTTGTCTGTTCCCAGCCTTTTAGCCCTGACAAATGCCTCCTTTTTCTTTTTGACGAGGCCTACAATATCTCTCGTTATCCAAGGTTCCCGAAAATTGCCGTATTTATCCTTCTTCCTCACAGGAACATGCCGGTCCTGAATTCCTTTCAACTGACACTTGAAAGCCTCCCACATGTCAGATGTTGATTTGCCCTCAAACATCCGCCCCCAATCTATGTTCTTCAGTTCCTGCCTAATATTGTTATAATTAGCCTTCCCCCAATTTAGCACATTCATCCTAGGACCACTCTTATCCTTGTCCACCAGTACTTTAAAACTTACTGAATTGTGGTCACTGTTACCAAAATGCTCCCCTACTGAAACATCTACCACCTGGCCGGGCTTATTCCCCAATACCAGGTCCAGTACCGCCCCTTCCCTAGTTGGACTGTCTACATATTGTTTCAAGAAGCCCTCCTGGACGCTCCTTACAAACTCTGCCCCGTCTAAGCCCCTGGCACTAAGTGAGTCCCAGTCAATATTGGGGAAGTTGAAGTCTCCCATCACCACAACCCTGTTGTTTTTACTCTTTTCCAAAATCTGTCTACCTATCTGCTCCTCTATCTCCCGCTGGCTGTTGGGAGGCCTGTAGTAAACCCCCAACATTGTGACTGCACCCTTCTTATTCCTGATCTCTACCCATATAGCCTCACTGCCCTCTGAGGTGTCCTCCCGCAGTACAGCTGTGATATTCTCCCTAACCAGTAGCGCAACTCCGCCTCCCCTTTTACATCCCCCTCTATCCCGCCTGAAACATCTAAATCCTGGAACGTTTAACTGCCAATCCTGCCCTTCCCTCAACCAGGTCTCTGTAATGGCAACAACATCATAGTTCCAAGTACTAATCCAAGCTCTAAGTTCATCTGCCTTACCCGTAATACTTCTTGCATTAAAACATATGCACTTCAGGCCACCAGACCCGCTGTGTTCAGCAACTTCTCCCTGTCTGCTCTGCCTCAGAGCCCCACTGTCCCTATTCCCTAGATCTCCCTCAATGCTCTCACCCTCTGACCTATTGCTCCCGTGCCCACCCCCCTGCCATACTAGTTTAAACCCTCCCGTGTGACACTGGCAAACCTCGCGGCCAGGATATTTATGCCTCTCCGGTTTAGATGCAACCCATCCTTCTTATATAGGTCACACCTGCCCCGGAAGAGCTCCCAGTGGTCCAGATAACGGAAACCCTCCCTCCTACACCAGCTGTTTAGCCATGTGTTTAGCTGCTCTATCTTCCTATTTCTAGCCTCACAGGGAGTAATCCCGAGATTACAACCCTAGAGGTCTTGTCTTTTAACTTTCTGCCTAGCTCCCTGAACTCCTGCTGCAGGACCTCATGCCCCTTCCTGCCTATGTCGTTAGTACCAATATGTACAATGACCTCTGCCTGTTTGCCCTCCCCCTTCAGGATGCCCTCTACCCGTTCGGAGACATCCTGGACCCTGGCACCAGGGAGGCAACATACCATCCTGGAGTCTCTTTCACATCCACAGAAGCGCCCATCTGTGCCCCTGACTATGGAGTCCCCTATTACTATTGCTCTTCTGCGCTTTGACCCTCCCTTCTGAACATCAGAGCCAGCCGTGGTGCCACTGCTCTGGCTGCTGCTGTTTTCCCCTGATAGGCTACCCCCCCCGACAGTATCCAAAGGGGTATATCTGTTCGAGAGGGGGACAACCACAGGGGATTCCTGCACTGACTGCCTGCCCTTTCTGGTGGTCACCCATTTCTCTGTCTGCACCTTGGGTGTGACCACATTTATATAACTGCGATCTATGACGCTTTCCGCCACCTGCATGCTACTAAGTGCATCCAATTGCTGCTCCAACCGAACCTTGCGGTTTGTGAGGAGCTCCAGTTGGGTGTACTTTCTGCAGATGAAGCCATCCGGGATGCTGGAAGCCTCCTGGACCTGCCACATCTCACAGTCAGAGCACTGCACCCCTCTAACTGACATTGCGTCAATTAATTCGAATTAAAAGTTTTTTGTTTTTTTAAATTTATATTAAAAAAAAATTTTTTCAAAGTTACTGTTAACTATCTGTTACCTAGCACTAGATTTCTAATAGAAATGTGAAAGCTAAATATAGTACTCTCCGATCTCTGGCTTAGATATCCCTCTAAATTATAATTAAGTAATTATGTTTAATTAGTTACCAATGCTTAATTTTTTTAATTTAGTGGAGATTCCCAACCAGCCACTCAGGTCACGGCTTTTCTGTGATGTCAGTTCAGTTCCCCCCCCCCGACACACACACAATTTGAAAAAGGTATAAAAGTAAAAATGAGTAAAAATCACTTACTTACCTTCTTACCTTCTGAGTGTCTGAGATGTTCTCAGGTTTTCTCCCTGACAGAGACTGCTCCTCCTCCTCCGAACGGCTCCCGAAATTAGACCGCGATCTTTTAAAATCTCCGCTCCAAGTCGCAGCTCCCGCGCTTTTTAAATCTCCCGGCTCTCTCTCCTCCCGCGCTGTTTTCACTGTCCCGGCTCACTCTCCTCCCGCGCTGTTTTCACTGTCCCGGCTCTCTCTCCTCCCGCGCTGTTTTCACTGTCCCGGCTCACTCTCCACTCGCGCTGTTTTCACTGTCCCGGCTCTCTCTCTCCACTCGCGCTGTTTTCACTGTCCTGGCTCACTCACCTCTCGCGCTGTTTTCACTGTCCCGGCTCACTCACCTCTCGCGCTGTTTTCACTGTCCCGGCTCACTCAGCTCCCGCGCTGTTTTCACTGTCCCGGCTCACTCACCTCTCGCGCTGTTTTCACTGTTCCGGCTCACTCACCTCTCGCGCTGTTTTCACTGTCCCGGCTCACTCACCTCCCGCGCTGTTTTCAATGTCCCGGCTCACTCTCCTCCCGCGCTGTTTTCAATGTCCCGGCTCTCTCTCCTCTCGCGCTGTTTTCACTGTCCTGGCTCACTCTCCTCCCGCGCTGTTTTCAATGTCCCGGCTCACTCTCCTCCCGCGCTGTTTTCAATGTCCCAGCTCACTCAGCTCCCGCGCTGTTTTCAATGTCCCGGCTCACTCAGCTCCCGCGCTGTTTTCACTGTCCCGACTCACTCTCCTCCCGCGCTGTTTTCACTGTCCCGGCTCACTCAGCTCCCGCGCTGTTTTCAATGTCCCGGCTCTCTCTCCTCCCGCGCTGTTTTCACTGTCCCGGCTCTCTCACCTCCCGCGCTGTTTTCACTGTCCCGGCTCACTCTCCTCCCGCGCTGTTTTCACTGTCCCGGCTCACTCAGCTCCCGCGCTGTTTTCAATGTCCCGGCTCTCTCTCCTCCCGCGCTGTTTTCACTGTCCCGGCTCTCTCACCTCCCGCGCTGTTTTCACTGTCCCGGCTCACTCTCCTCCCGCGCTGTTTTCACTGTCCCGGCTCACTCACCTCCCGCGCTGTTTTCAATTTCCCGGCTCACTCACCTCTCGCGCTGTTTTCACTGTCCCGGCTCACTCACCTCTCGCGCTGTTTTCACTGTCCCGGCTCTCTCAGCTCCCGCGCTGTTTTCACTGTCCCGGCTCTCTCTCCTCCCGTGCTGTTTTCAATGTCCCGGCTCACTCACCTCCCGCGCTGTTTTCACTGTCCCGGCTCTCTCTCTTCCCGCGCTGTTTTCGCTGTCCCGGCTCACTCTCCTCCCGCGCTGTTTTCGCTGTCCCGGCTCACTCTCCTCCCGCGCTGTTTTCACTGTCCCGGCTCACTCACTCTACTGCCCTCTGCTGGATACTTGTCTTCTCTTGAACAGCTAGGGTCTCTTGCTCAGGTACGCCTCCAAGTTAGGGTGAGCACATGGACGTATGCAAATTTCCCCTGCGACGGCCAATCAGCAGCTCCGCTCTACTGCCCGCTGCTGGCCTTCCAAACCCATGGCCACTACCATCTAGAAGGACAAGGACAGCAGATATCTGGGAACCCCACCACCTGGAGGTTCCCCTCCAAGTCACTCACCACCCTGACTGGGAAATATATAGAACATAGAATATTACAGTGCAGTACAGGCCCTTCGGCCCTCGATGTTGCGCCGACCTGTGAGACCACTCTAAAGCCCATCTACACTATTCCCTTATTGTCCATATGTCTATCCAATGACCATTTGAATGCCATTAGTGTTGGCGAGTCCACTACTGTTGCAGGTGGGCATTTCACACCCTTACTACTCTCTGAGTAAAGAACCTACCTCTGACATCTGTCTTATATCTATCTCCCCTCAATTTAAAGCGATGTCCCCTCGTGCTAGACATCACCATCCGAGGAAAAAGCCTCTCATTG
Source organism: Scyliorhinus torazame (assembly GCF_047496885.1). NCBI lineage: Eukaryota > Metazoa > Chordata > Chondrichthyes > Carcharhiniformes > Scyliorhinidae > Scyliorhinus > Scyliorhinus torazame. Next base: position 2,506,431 of record NC_092731.1, on the reverse strand, counting down.
TCCACCCTATCTAATCCTCTGATCATCTTGTATGCCTCAATTAAGTCACCTCTTAACCTTCTTCTCTCTAACGAAAACAGCCTCAAGTCCTTCAGCCTTTCCTCATAAGATCTTCCCCCCATACCAGGCAACATTCTGGTAAATCTCCTCTGCACCCTTTCCAATGTTTCCACATCCTTCCTATAATGCGGTGACCAGAATTGCACGCAATACTCCAAATGCGTTCGAAACTCAATCCCTCTACCAATAAAAGCTAACACACCGTACGCCTTCTTAACAACCCTCTCAAACTGGGTGGCAACTTTCAGGGATCTATGTACATGGACACCGAGATCTCTCTGCTCAACCACACTGCCAAGAATCTTACCATTAGCCCAGTACTCTGTCTTCCTGTTATTCCTTTCAAAATGAATCACCTCACACTTTTCTGCATTAATCTCCATTTGCCACCTCTCAGCCCAGTGCTGCAGCTTATCTATGTCCTTCTGTAACTTGTAACATCCTTCCGCACTGTCCACAACTCCACCGACTTTAGTGTCATCTGCAAATTTACTCACCCATCCTTCTACGCCCTCCTCAAGGTCATTTATAAAAATGACAACCAGCAGTGGCCCCAAAACAGATCCTTGTGGTACACCACTAGTAACTGGACTCCTGTCTGAACATTCCCCATCAACCACCACCCTTCGTCTTCTTCCAGCTAGCCAATTTCTGATCCAAACTGCTAAATCACCATGAATCCCATGCATCAGTATTTTCTGCAGTAGCCTACCGTGGGGAACCTTATCAAACGCTTTACTGAAATCCATATACACCACATCAACTGCTTTACCCTCATCCACCTGTTTGGTCACCTTCTCAAAGAACTCAATAAAGTTTGTGAGGCACGACCTACCCTTCACAAAACCGTGTTGACTATCTCTAATCAAATTATTCCTTTCCAGATGATTATACATCCTATCTCTTATAAACCTTTCCAAGATTTTGCCCACAACAGAAGTAAGGCTCACTGGTCTATTGTTACCGGGGTTGTCTCTACTCCCCTTCTTGAACAACATTTGCTATCCTCCAGTATTCTGGCACTATTCCTGCAGACAAAGATGACTTAAAGATCAAAGCCAAAGGCTCCGCAATCTCCTCCCTAGCTTCCCAGAGAATACGAGGATAAAGCCCATCTAGCCCAGGGGACTTATCTATTTTCACACTTTCCAGAATTGCTAACACCTCCTCCTTATGAACCTCAAGCCCTTCTAGTCTAGTAGCCTGAATCTCCGTATTCTCCTCAACAACATTGTCTTTTTCCTGTGTGAATACTGACGAGAAATATTCATTTAGCACCTCTCCTATCTTCTCGGACTCCAAGCACAACTTCCCACTACTGTCCTTGACTGGCCCGACTCTTACCCGAGTCATTTGTTTATTCCTGACATATCTATAGAAAACTTTAGGGTTATTCTTGATCCTACCTGCCAAAGACTTCTCATGTCCCCTCCTGGCTCTTCTTAGCTCTCTCTTTAGGTCCTTCCTAGCTAACTTGTAACTCTCGAGCGCCCTAACTGAACCTTCATGTCTCATCTTTACATAAGCCTCCTTCTTCCTCTTGACAAGTGTTTCGACTGCTTTAGTAAACCACGGTTCCCTCGCTCGACCACTTCCTCCCTGCCTGACAGGTACATACTTATCAAGGACACGCAGTAGCTGTTCCTTGAACAAGCTCCACATTTCCATTGTGCCCATCCCCTGCAGTTTCCCTCTCCATCCGATGCATCCTAAGTCTTGCCTCATCGCATCATAATTGCCTTTCCTCCAGATATAACTCTTGCCCTGCGGTATATACCTATCCCTTTCCATCACTAAAGTAAACTTAATCGAATTGTGGTCACTATCACCAAAGTGCTCACCTACCTCCAAATCTAACACCCGTCCTGGTTCATTACCCAGTACCAAATCCAATATGGCCTCGCCTCTCGTTGGCCTATCTACATACTGTGTCAGGAAACCCTCCTGCACACATTGGACAAAAACGGACCATCTAAAGTACTCGAACTATAGCGTTTCCAGTCAATATTAGGAAAGTTAAAGTCCCCCATAACAACTACCCTGTTGCTTTCGCTCCTATCCAGAATCATTTTTGCAATCCTTTCCTCTACATCTCTGGAACTTTTCGGAGGCCTATAGAAAACCCCTAACAGGGTGACCTCCTTTCCTGTTTCTAACCTCAGCCCATACTACCTCAGTCGATGCGTCCTCATCAAACGTCCTTTCTGCCACCGTCTTACTGTCCTTGACTAACAATGCCACCCCTCCCCCTCTTTTACCACCTTTCCTGAGCTTACTGAAATATCTAAACCCCGGCACCTGCAACAACCATTCCTGTCCCTGCTCTATCCATGTCTCTGAAATGGCCACAACATCGAAGTTCCAGGTACCAACCCATGCTGCAAGTTCACCCACCTTATTCCGGATGCTCCTGGCATTGAAGAAGACACACTTTAAACCACCTTCCTGCCTGCCGGTACACTCCTGCAACTGTGAAACCTTACTCATGACCTCACTACTCTCAACCTCCTGTATACTGGAGCTACAATTCAGGTTCCCAAGCCCCTGCTGAACTAGTTTAAACCCTCCCGAAGAGCATTTGCAAATCTCTCCCCCCCCACCCCGCCCCCCCTCCCAGGATATTGGTACCCCTCTGGTCCATGTGTAGACTACATCGTTTGTAGACGTCCCACCGACCCCAGAATGAGCCCCAATTATCCAGAAATCTGAAACCCTCCCTCCTGCACCATCCCTGTAGCCACGCGTTCAACTCCTCTCTCTCCCTATTCCTCGTCTCGCTATCACATGGCACGGGTAACAACCCAGAGATAATAACTCTGTCCTAGATCTAAGTTTCCACCCTAGCTCCCTGAATTCCTGCCTTATATCCCTATCCCTTTTCCTACCTGTGTCGTTGGTACCTATGTGGACCACGACTTGGGGCTGCTCCCCCTCCCCCTTAAGGATCCCGAAAACACGATCCGAGACATCACGCACCCTGGCACCTGGGAGGCAACAAAACCAACCGCGAGTCTCTCTCGTTCCCACAGAATCTCCTATCTATCCCCCTAACTCTGGAGTCTCCAATGACTAATGCTCTACTCCTCTCCCCCTTTCCCTTCTGAGCAACAGGGACAGACTCTGTGCCAGAGACCTGTACCCCAAGGCTTACCCCTGGTAAGTCTTCCCCCCAACAGTATCCAAAGCGGTATACTTGTTACTAAGGGGAATGACCACAGGGGATCCCTGTACTGACTGCTTCCTCCCAGCCCCTCTCACCGTTACCCATCTATCTTTATTCTTCGGAGTAACTACATTCCTGAAGCTTCTATCTATAACCACCTCTGCCTCCCGAATGATCCGAACTTCATCCAGCTCCAGCTCCAGTTCCCTAACGCGGTTTCTGAGGAGCTGGAGATGGGTGCACTTCCCACAAATGAAATCAGCAGGGACACTGTCGGCGTCCCTCACCTCAAACATTCTGCAGGAGGAACATTGCACTACCTTCCCTGCCATCCCCTCTTGATAAAAAAAGAAAATGAAAGAAAGAGCTTACCTGTTATTCACTCCCCTTCTCAGCAAGCACTCACTCAGCAACCTCTGCGCCCCGCACGATAACACCTGAGGGAAAATAAAAGAAAAACGACTTACCAGTCACCAGCCAATCCCTTACCTGCAGGCTGTGATGTCACGGTTCAATTTCTTTCTACTTCTACCTGCCCTCGAGCCTTCCTCTTGATCTTTACGGCGGTTGTTTCTTTTTGGTTAGAGGAGGGGATAGGGAGGGAAACACTGAAGAAGTGTTTCAAGTTCAAGTGTCACTTGACAACAGCTCCTCCACAAACCACGTTCAAGTCCGGGTGAGGACACGGACGTATGCAAATATCCCCACAGCAGCCAATCAGCATCTCCGCTCTACTGCCCTCTGCTGGGGAAAACCCTGGAAGTCCCTCCCTAACAGCACACCATCAGCTTCTCAGGGATGGGCAATGAATTTTGGGGAACTGAGTGACACCGACATCCTGAATTATTAACACTTTGCAGAATTTAATCTCCTGTACCTGAATATTTTTCCTTCTGTACTCTAGATGAATATCGGACTCTGTGTCCTCGGGGGCAAGGATTCCTCTCGATCCCACAGTCATCTTTTGGAAGGAACTACAAAGGTCAGTTTGCTGCTGGTAAAAGGCTCCAGGAAAATTAGAATCAAGGATCCCTCCAGGGCAGAAGGAGGCCATTCGGCCCATCAGGTCTGCACAGACCCTCTGAAGGAACGCCCCGCCCAAGCCCACTTTCCCGCCCTTTCCCAAAAACCCTTATTCTAATCTATAGATTTTTGGCCAATCCACCTAACGTCACATCTTTGGACTGTGGGGGGAAACCGGAGCACCCGGAGGAAACTCACGCAGGCACGGGGAGAACGTGCAGACTCCGCACAGACAGTGACCCGAGGCGGGAATCGAACCCGGGTCCCTGGAGCTGTGAGGCAGCAGTGCTAACCACTGTGCCACCGTGTCGCCCTATTAATTTTCTTGTTTTGCTGGAAAGTTTTCCGAAGCTCTGTGATCGAATCGCTGCTCTCTCTGGTTCACCAGCAATAAAGCATGAGGTGCATTTGGCGGCAGAGACCTGGGCCACTGCTTGATCTATCCTCAAAAACAATTGTTTGAGCCACAATCTGAATTTCCTTGGGATTTAGTTTTTCTTCAGACTTTGTGTGAATGTTGCCGTACCCATTGATTACAGTTACATTTGTTTCTCTATTCCCTTGTACAGAAAAAGCCCCTTGTCATCTGTTGCTCTTTCTCTCCAAAAGCAGGACACCAAACCAAGTGCAATGCCTGGTTGTTACCACAGGATGGCAGTAATGCAGCAGAAATCTGATGATTCTGATTCTCCGCAGCATTTCGCTGACCAGACATTGCTGTATAATTCGATGGCTGATGGTGGAAATCTCTCTCTGGGTGTAGCTCTACCTGAGTCTCCTGAATAAGCAGTGACTACACACGGTTATGTGATAACCCAACACTCATTGAGATCTCCCTGTAGGGTTCATGGAGTACAAGTTCCCATGGTAACGGCTCCGATCCGTCCAGCTCGCACTTTTAAATACTGTCCCCAGACTGGGAATTCCCGTTATTCCGGGGCTGGGAGTTCCCGTTAGTCCCGGACTGAAAGTTCCCGTTAATCCCGGACTGGGAATTTCCGTTAGTCCCGGACTGGGATTTCCCATTAATCCTGGACTGGAAATTTCCGTTAGTCCCGGACTGGGAGTTCCCGTTAGTCCCGGGCTGGGAGTTCCCATTATTCTCAGACTGAGTGTTCCCATTATTCCGGGGCTGGGAGTTCCCGTTAGTCCCGGACTGGGAGTTCCCGTTAGTCCCGGACTGGGAGGTCCTGTTCATCCCGGACTGAAAGTTCCCGTTAATCCCGGACTGGGAATTTCCGTTAGTCCCGGACTGGGATTTCCCATTAATCCTGGACTGGAAATTTCCGTTAGTCCCGGACTGGGAGTTCCCGTTAGTCCCGGGCTGGGAGGTCCCGTTAGTCCCGGACTGGGAGTTCCCGTTAGTCCCGGACTGGGAGTTCCCGTTAGTCCCGGACTGGGGTTCCCGTTCGTCCCGGGCTGGGAGTTCCCGTTAGTCGCGGACAGGGATTTCCCATTATTCCTGGACTGGGAATTTCCGTTAGTCCCAGACTGTGAGTTCCCGTTAGTCCCGGACTGGGAGTTCCCGTTAGTCCCGGACTGGGAGTTCCAGTTAGTCCCGGGCGGGGAGTTCCCGTTAGTCCCGGGCTGGGAGTTCCCGTTAGTCCCGGGCTGGGAGTTCCCGTTAGTCCCGGGCTGGGAGTTCCCGTTAGTCCCGGGCTGGGAGGTCCCGTTAGTCCCGGACTGGGAGTTCCCGTTAGACCCGGACTGGGAGTTCCCGTTAGTCCCGGACTGGGAGTTCCCGTTAGACCCGGACTGGGAGTTCCTGTTAGTCCTGGGCTGGGAGTTCCCGTTAGTCCCGGACTGGGAATTCCCGTTATTCCGGGGCTGGAAGTTCACGTTATTCCCGGGCTGGGAGTTCCCATTATTCTCAGACTGAGTGTTCCCATTATTCCGGGGCTGGGAGTTCCCGTTAGTCCCGGACTGGGAGTTCCCGTTAGTCCCGGACTGGGAGGTCCTGTTCATCCCGGACTGAAAGTTCCCGTTAATCCCGGACTGGGAATTTCCGTTAGTCCCGGACTGGGATTTCCCATTAATCCTGGACTGGAAATTTCCGTTAGTCCCGGACTGGGAATTCCCGTTATTCCGGGGCTGGAAGTTCACGTTATTCCCGGGCTGGGAGTTCCCATTATTCTCAGACTGAGTGTTCCCATTATTCCGGGGCTGGGAGTTCCCGTTAGTCCCGGACTGGGAGTTCCCGTTTGTCCCGGACTGGGAGGTCCTGTTAGTCCCTGACTGGGAGTTCCCGTTAGTCCCGGGCTGGGAGTTCCCGTTAGTCCCGGACTGGGAGTTCCCGTTAGTCCCGGGCTGGGAGTTCCTGTTAGTCCCGGACTGGGAGTTCCCGTTAGTCCCGGACTGGGAGTTCCCGTTAGTCCCGGGAAATGGGAGTTCCCGTTAGTCCCGGACTGGGAGTTCCCGTTAGTCCCGGACTGGGAGTTCCCGCTAGTCCCGGGAAATGGGAGTTCCCGTTAGTCCCGGGCTGGGAGTTCCCGTTAGTCCCGGGCTGGGAGTTCCCGTTAGTCCCGGACTGGGAGTTCCCGTTAGTCCCGGACTGGGAGTCCCCGTTAGTCCCGGACTGGGAGTTCCCGTTAGTCCCGGGCTGGGAGTTCCCGTTAGTCCCGGACTGGGAGTTCCCGTTAGTCCCGGACTGGGAGTTCCCGTTAGTCCCGGGCTGGGAGTTCCCGTTAGTCCCGGACTGGGAGTTCCCGTTAGTCCCGGGCTGGGAGTTCCTGTTAGTCCCGGACTGGGAGTTCCCGTTAGTCCCGGACTGGGAGTTCCCGTTAGTCCCGGGAAATGGGAGTTCCCGTTAGTCCCGGACTGGGAGTTCCCGTTAGTCCCGGACTGGGAGTTCCCGCTAGTCCCGGGAAATGGGAGTTCCCGTTAGTCCCGGGCTGGGAGTTCCCGTTAGTCCCGGGCTGGGAGTTCCCGTTAGTCCCGGACTGGGAGTTCCCGTTAGTCCCGGGCTGGGAGTTCCCGTTAGTCCCGGGCTGGGAGTTCCCGTTAGTCCCGGACTGGGAGTTCCCGTTAGTCCCGGACTGGGAGTTCCCGTTAGTCCCGGGCTGGGAGTTCCCGTTAGTCCCGGGCTGGGAGTTCCTGTTAGTCCCGGACTGGGAGTTCCCGTTAGTCCCGGACTGGGAGTTCCCGTTAGTCCCGGGAAATGGGAGTTCCCGTTAGTCCCGGACTGGGAGTTCCCGTTAGTCCCGGACTGGGAGTTCCCGCTAGTCCCGGGAAATGGGAGTTCCCGTTAGTCCCGGGCTGGGAGTTCCCGTTAGTCCCGGGCTGGGAGTTCCCGTTAGTCCCGGACTGGGAGTTCCCGTTAGTCCCGGACTGGGAGTTCCTGTTAGTCCCGGACTGGGAGTTCCTGTTAGTCCCGGACTGGGAGTTCCCGTTAGTCCCGGACTGGGAGTTCCCGTTAGTCCCGGACTGGGAGTTCCCGTTAGTCCCGGACTGGGAGTTCCCGTTAGTCCCGGACTGGGAGTTCCCGTTAGTCCCGTACTGGGAGTTCCCGGTAGTCCCGGGCTGGGAGTTCCCGTTAGTCCCGGGCTGGGAGTTCCCGTTAGTCCCGGGCTGGGAGTTCCCGTTAGTCCCGGACTGGGAGTTCCTGTTAGTCCTGGACTGGGAGTTCCCGTTAGTCCCGGGCTGGGAGTTCCCATCAGTCCCGGACTGGGAGTTCCCGTTAGTCCCAGGCTGGGAGTTCCTGTTAGTCCCGGACTGGGAGTTCCCGTTAGTCCCGGACTGGGAGTCCCCATCAGTCCCGGACTGGGAGTTCCCGTTAGTCCCGGACTGGGAGTTCCCGTTAGTCCCGGACTGGGAGTTCCCGTTAGTCCCGGGAAATGGGAGTTCCTGTTAGTCCCGGGCTGGGAGTTGCTGTTAGTCCCGGGCTGGGAGTTCCCGTTAGTCCCGGGCTGGGAGTTCCTGTTAGTCGCGGGCTGGGAGTTCCCGTTAGTCCCGGACTGGGAGTTCCCGTTAGTCCCGGGCTGGGAGTTCCCGTTAGTCCCGGGCTGGGAGTTCCCGTTAGTCCCGGGCTGGGAGTTCCCGTTAGTCCCGGGCTGGGAGTTCCTGTTAGTCCCGGACTGGGAGTTCCCGTTAGTCCCGGACTGGGAGTTCCTGTTAGTCCCGGGCTGGGAGTTCCCGTTGGTCCCGGACTGGGAGTTCCCGTTGGTCCCGGGCTGGGAGTTCCCGTTAGTCCCGGACTGGAAGTTCCCGTTGGTCCCGGACTGGAAGTTCCCGTTGGTCCCGGACTGGGAGTTCCCGTTGGTCCCGGACTGGGAGTTCCCGTTAGTCCCGGACTGGGAGTTCCCGTTGGTCCCGGACTGGGAGTTCCCGTTAGTCCCGGACTGGGAGTTCCCGTTAGTCCCGGACTGGGAGTTCCCGTTAGTCCCGGACTGGGAATTTCCGTTAGTCCCGGGCTGGGAGTTCCCGTTAGTCCCGGGCTGGGAGTTCCTGTTAGTCCAGGACTGGGAGTTCCCGTTAGTCCCGGGCTGGGAGTTCCCGTTAGTTCCGGGCTGGGAGTTCCCGTTAGTCCCGGGCTGGGAGTTCCTGTTAGTCCAGGACTGGGAGTTCCCGTTAGTCCCGGACTGGGAGTTCCCGTTAGTCCTGGGCTGAGAGTTCCCGTTAGTCCCGGGCTGGGAGTTCCCGTTAGTCCCGGGCTGGGAGTTCCCGGTAGTCCCGGGCTGGGAGTTCCCGTTCCCGGACTGGGAGTTCCCGTTAGTCCCGGGCTGGGAGTTCCCGTTAGTCCCGGGCTGGGAGTTCCCGTTCCCGGACTGGGAGTTCCCGTTAGTCCCAGATTGGGAGTTCCGGTTAGTCCCGGGCTGGGAGTTCCCGTTAGTCCCGGACTGGGAGTTCCCGTTAGTCCCGGGCTGGGAGTTCCCGTTCCCGGACTGGGAGTTCCCGTTAGTCCAGGACTGGGAGTTCCCGTTAGTCCAGGACTGGGAGTTCCCGTTAGTCCCGGACTGGGAGTTCCTGTTAGTCCTGGACTGGGAGTTCCCGTTAGTCCCGGACTGGGAGTTCCCGTTAGTCCCGGGCTGGGAGTTGCTGTTAGTCCCGGACTGGGAGTTCCCGTTAGTCCAGGACTGGGAGTTCCCGTTAGTCCCGGGCTGGGAGTTCCCGTTAGTCCCGGGCTGGGAGTTCCCGTTAGTCCTGGGCTGGGAGTTCCCGTTAGTCCCGGACTGGGAGTTCCTGTTAGTCCCGGGCTGGGAGTTCCCGTTAGTCCCGGACTGGGAGTTCCCGTTAGTCCCGGGCTGGGAGTTCCCGTTAGTCCCGGACTGGGAGTTCCCGTTAGTCCAGGACTGGGAGTTCCCGTTAGTCCCGGACTGGGAGATCCCGTTAGTCCCGGACTGGGAGATCCCGTTAGTCCCGGACTGGGAGTTCCCGTTAGTCCCGGGCTGGGAGTTCCCGTTAGTCCCGGGCTGGAAGTTCCCGTTAGTCCCGGGCTGGGAGTTCCTGTTAGTCCCGGACTGGGAGTTCCCGTTAGTCCCGGACTGGGAGTTCCCGTTAGTCCCGGACTGGGAGTTCCCGTTAGTCCCGGACTGGGAGTTCCCGTTAGTCCAGGACTGGGAGTTCCCGTTAGTCCCGGACTGGGAGTTCCCGTTAGTCCCGGACTGGGAGTTCCCGTTAGTCCCGGGCTGGGAGTTCCCGTTAGTCCCGGGCTGGGAGTTCCTGTTAGTCCCGGACTGGGAGTTCCCCTTAGTCCCGGACTGGGAGTTCCCGTTAGTCCCGGGCTGGGAGTTCCCGTTAGTCCCGGGCTGGGAGTTCCCGTTCCCGGACTGGGAGTTCCCGTTAGTCCCGGACTGGGAGTTCCCCTTAGTCCCGGACTGGGAGTTCCCGTTAGTCCCGGACTGGGAGTTCCCATTAGTCCCGGACTGGGAGTTCCTGTTAGTCCCGGACTGGGAGTTCCCGTTAGTCCCGGGCTGGGAGTTCCCGCTAGTCCCGGACTGGGAGTTCCCGTTAGTCCCGGACTGGGAGTTCCCGTTAGTCCCGGGCTGGGAGTTCCCGTTAGTCCCGGGCTGGGAGTTCCCGTTAGTCCCGGGCTGGGAGTTCCCTTTAGTCCCGGGCTGGGAGTTCCTGTTAGTCCCGGACTGGGAGTTCCTGTTAGTCCCGGACTGGGAGTTCCCGTTAGTCCCGGACTGGGAGTTCCTGTTAGTCCCGGGCTGGGAGTTCCCGTTAGTCCCGGACTGGGAGTTCCAGTTAGTCCCGGACTGGGAGTTCCTGTTAGTCCCGGGCTGGGAGTTCCCGTTAGTCCCGGGCTGGGAGTTCCTGTTAGTCCCGGACTGGGAGTTCCCGTTAGTCCCGGGCTGGGAGTTCCCGTTAGTCCCGGACTGGGAGTTCCTGTTAGTCCCGGGCTGGGAGTTCCCGTTCGTCCCGGGCTGGGAGTTCCCGTTCCCGGACTGGGAGTTCCCGTTAGTCCAGGACTGGGAGTTCCCGTTAGTCCCGGGCTGGGAGTTCCCGGTAGTCCCGGACTGGGAGTTCCCGTTAGTCCCGGACTGGGAGTTCCCGTTAGTCCCGGGCTGGGAGTTGCTGATAGTCCCGGGCTGGGAGTTCCTGTTAGTCCCGGACTGGGAGTTCCCGTTAGTCCCGGGCTGGGAGTTCCTGTTAGTCCAGGACTGGGAGTTCCCGTTAGTCCCGGGCTGGGAGTTCCCGTTAGTCCCGGGCTGGGAGTTCCCGTTAGTCCCGGGCTGGGAGTTCCCGTTAGTCCCGGGCTGGGAGTTCCCGTTAGTCCCGGGCTGGGAGTTCCCGTTAGTCCCGGGTTGGGAGTTCCCGTTAGTCCCGGGCTGGGAGTTCCCGTTAGTCCCGGGCTGGGAGTTCCCGTTAGTCCCGGGCTGAGAGTTCCTGTTAGTCCAGGACTGGGAGTTCCCGTTAGTCCCGGACTGGGAGTTCCCGTTAGTCCCGGACTGGGAGTTCCCGTTAGTCCCGGACTGGGAGTTCCCGTTCCCGGACTGGGAGTTCCCGTTAGTCCCGGACTGGGAGTTCCCCTTAGTCCCGGACTGGGAGTTCCCGTTAGTCCCGGACTGGGAGTTCCCGTTAGTCCCGGACTGGGAGTTCCTGTTAGTCCCGGACTGGGAGTTCCCGTTAGTCCCGGGCTGGGAGTTCACGCTAGTCCCGGACTGGGAGTTCCCGTTAGTCCCGGGCTGGGAGTTCCCGTTAGTCCCGGGCTGGGAGTTCCCGTTAGTCCCGGGCTGGGAGTTCCCTTTAGTCCCGGGCTGGGTGTTCCCGTTAGTCCTGGACTGGGAGTTCCCGTTAGTCCCGGGCTGGGAGTTCCCGTTAGTCCCGGGCTGGGAGTTCCCGTTAGTCCCGGACTGGGAGTTCCCGTTAGTCCCGGACTGGGAGTTCCCGTTAGTCCCGGACTGGGAGTTCCCGTTAGTCCCGGACTGGGAGCTCCCGTTAGTCCCGGGCTGGGAGTTCCCGTTAGTCCCGGGCTGGGAGTTCCCGTTAGTCCCGGGCTGGGAGTTCCCGTTAGTCCCGGGCTGGGAGTTCCCGTTCCCGGACTGGGAGTTCCCGTTAGTCCCGGGCTGGGAGTTCCCGGTAGTCCCGGACTGGGAGTTCCCGTTAGTCCCGGACTGGGAGTTCCCGTTAGTCCCGGGCTGGGAGTTCCCGTTAGTCCCGGGCTGAGAGTTCCTGTTAGTCCCGGACTGGGAGTTCCCGTTAGTCCCGGGCTGGGAGTTCCCGTTAGTCCCGGGCTGGGAGTTCCCGTTAGTCCCGGGCTGGGAGTTCCCGTGAGTCCCGGGCTGGGAGTTGCTGTTAGTCCCGGACTGGGAGTTCCTGTTAGTCCCGGACTGGGAGTTCCCGTTAGTCCCGGACTGGGAGTTCCTGTTAGTCCCGGACTGGGAGTTCCTGTTAGTCCCGGGCTGGGAGTTCCCGTTAGTCCCGGACTGGGAGTTCCCGTTAGTCCCGGGCTGGGAGTTGCTGTTAGTCCCAGGCTGGGAGTTCCCGTTAGTCCCGGACTGGGAGTTCCTGTTAGTCCCGGGCTGGGAGTTCCCGTTAGTCCCGGACTGGGAGTTCCCGTTAGTCCCGGGCTGGGAGTTGCTGTTAGTCCCAGGCTGGGAGTTCCCGTTAGTCCCGGACTGGGAGTTCCCGTTAGTCCCGGGCTGGGAGTTCCTGTTAGTCCCGGACTGGGAGTTGCTGTTAGTCCCAGGCTGGGAGTTCCCGTTAGTCCCGGACTGGGAGTTCCCGTTAGTCCCGGGCTGGGAGTTCCCGTTAGTCCCGGGCTGGGAGTTCCTGTTAGTCCCGGGCTGGGAGTTCCCGTTAGTCCCGGACTGGGAGTTGCTGTTAGTCCCGGGCTGGGAGTTCCCGTTAGTCCCGGACTGGGAGTTCCCGTTAGTCCCGGGCTGGGAGTTGCTGTTAGTCCCAGGCTGGGAGTTCCCGTTAGTCCCGGACTGGGAGTTGCTGTTAGTCCCAGGCTGGGAGTTCCCGTTAGTCCCGGACTGGGAGTTCCCGTTAGTCCCGGGCTGGGAGTTCCTGTTAGTCCCGGGCTGGGAGTTCCCGTTAGTCCCGGACTGGGAGTTGCTGTTAGTCCCGGACTGGGAGTTCCCGTTAGTCCCGGACTGGGAGTTCCCGTTAGTCCTGGACTGGGAGTGCCCGTTAGTCCCGGGCTGGGAGTTCCCGTTAGTCCCGGGCTGGGAGTTCCTGTTAGTCCCGGACTGGGAGTTGCCGTTAGTCCCGGACTGGGAGTTCCCGTTAGTCCCGGACTGGGAGTTCCCGTTAGTCCCGGGCTGGGAGTTCCCGTTAGTCCCGGACTGGGAGTTCCTGTTAGTCCCGGGCTGGGAGTTCCCGTTAGTCCCGGACTGGGAGTTCCCGTTAGTCCCGGACTGGGAGTTCCCGTTAGTCCTGGACTGGGAGTGCCCGTTAGTCCCGGGCTGGGAGTTCCCGTTAGTCCCGGACTGGGAGTTCCCGTTAGTCCCGGACTGGGAGTTCCCGTTAGTCCCAGGCTGGGAGTTGCTGTTAGTCCCGGACTGGGAGTTCCCGTTAGTCCCGGACTGGGAGTTCCTGTTAGTCCCGGACTGGGAGTTCCCGTTAGTCCCGGACTGGGAGTTCCTGTTAGTCCCGGACTGGGAGTTCCCGTTAGTCCCGGGCTGGGAGTTCCCGTTCCCGGACTGGGAGTTCCCGTTAGTCCAGGACTGGGAGTTCCCGTTAGTCCCGGGCTGGGAGTTCCCGTTAGTCCCGGGCTGGGAGTTCCCGTTAGTCCCGGGCTGGGAGTTCCCTTTAGTCCCGGGCTGGGTGTTCCCGTTAGTCCTTGACTGGGAGTTCCCGTTAGTCCCGGGCTGGGAGTTCCTGTTAGTCCCGGGCTGGGAGTTCCCGTTAGTCCCGGGCTGGGAGTTCCCGTTAGTCCCGGGCTGGGAGTTCCCGTTAGTCCCGGGCTGGGAGTTCCCGTTAGTCCCGGGCTGGGAGTTCCCGTTAGTCCCGGGCTGGGAGTTCCCGTTAGTCCCGGGCTGGGAGTTCCCGTTAGTCCCGGGCTGGGAGTTCCCGTTAGTCCCGGGCTGGGAGTTCCCGTTAGTCCCGGGCTGGGAGTTCCCGTTAGTCCCGGACTAGGAGTTCCCGTTAGTCCCGGGCTGGGAGTTCCCGTTAGTCCCGGGCTGGGAGTTCCCGTTAGTCCCGGGCTGGGAGTTCCCGTTAGTCCCGGGCTGGGAGTTCCCGTTAGTCCCGGGCTGGGAGTTCCCGTTCCCGGACTGGGAGTTCCCGTTAGTCCAGGACTGGGAGTTCCCGTTCGTCCCGGGCTGGGAGTTCCCGTTCCCGGACTGGGAGTTCCCGTTAGTCCCGGGCTGGGAGTTCCCGTTCCCGGACTGGGAGTTCCCGTTAGTCCCGGACTGGGAGTTCCCGTTAGTCCCGGGCTGGGAGTTCCCGTTAGTCCCGGACTGGGAGTTCCTGTTAGTCGCGGACTGGGAGTTCCCGTTAGTCCCGGGCTGGGAGTTCCCTTTAGTCCCGGGCTGGGAGTTCCTGTTAGTCCTGGACTGGGAGTTCCCGTTAGTCCCGGACTAGGAGTTCCCGTTAGTCCCGGACTGGGAGTTCCCGTTAGTCCCGGACTGGGAGTTCCCGTTTGTCCCGGGCTGGGAGTTCCCGTTAGTCCCGGGCTGGGAGTTCCCGTTAGTCCCGGGCTGGGAGTTCCCGTTAGTCCCGGGCTGGGAGTTCCCGTTAGTCCCGGGCTGGGAGTTCCCGTTAGTCCCGGACTGGGAGTTCCCGTTAGTCCCGGACTGGGAGTTGCTGTTAGTCCCGGACTGGGAGTTCCCGTTAGACCCGGACTGGGAGTTCCCGTTAGTCCCGGGCTGGGAGTTCCCGTTAGTCCCGGGCTGGGAGTTCCCGTTAGTCCCGGGCTGGGAGTTCCCGTTAGTCCCGGGCTGGGAGTTCCCGTTAGTCCCGGGCTGAGAGTTCCTGTTAGCCCCGGGCTGGGAGTTCCCGTTAGTCCCGGGCTGGGAGTTCCCGTTAGTCCCGGACTGGGAGTTCCCGTTAGTCCCGGACTGGGAGTTCCTGTTAGTCCCGTGCTGGGAGTTCCCGTTAGTCCCGGACTGGGAGTTCCTGTTAGTCCCGGACTGGGAGTTGCTGTTAGTCCCGGACTGGGAGTTCCCGTTAGTCCCGGACTGGGAGTTCCCGTTAGTCCCGGACTGGGAGTTCCCGTTAGTCCCGGACTGGGAGTTCCCGTTAGTCCCGGACTGGGAGTGCCCGTTAGTCCCGGGCTGGGAGTTCCCGTTAGTCCCGGGCTGGGAGTTGCTGTTAGTCCCGGACTGGGAGTTCCCGTTAGTCCCGGGCTGGGAGTTCCCGTTAGTCCCAGGCTGGGAGTTGCTGTTAGTCCCGGACTGGGAGTTCCCGTTAGTCCCGGACTGGGAGTTCCTGTTAGTCCCGGACTGGGAGTTCCCGTTAGTCCCGGACTGGGAGTTCCCGTTAGTCCCAGGCTGGGAGTTGCTGTTAGTCCCGGACTGGGAGTTCCCGTTAGTCCCGGACTGGGAGTTCCTGTTAGTCCCGGACTGGGAGTTCCCGTTAGTCCCGGGCTGGGAGTTCCCGTTCCCGGACTGGGAGTTCCCGTTAGTCCAGGACTGGGAGTTCCCGTTAGTCCCGGGCTGGGAGTTCCCGTTAGTCCCGGGCTGGGAGTTCCCGTTAGTCCCGGGCTGGGAGTTCCCGTTAGTCCCGGGCTGGGAGTTCCCGTTAGTCCCGGGCTGGGAGTTCCCGTTAGTCCCGGGCTGGGAGTTCCCTTTAGTCCCGGACTGGGAGTTCCTGTTAGTCCCGGGCTGGGAGTTGCTGTTAGTCCCGGGCTGGGAGTTGCTGTTAGTCCCGGACTGGGAGTTCCCGTTAGTCCCGGACTGGGAGTTCCCGTTAGTCCAGGACTGGGAGTGCCCGTTAGTCCCGGGCTGGGAGTTCCCGTTAGTCCCGGACTGGGAGTTCCCGTTAGTCCCGGACTGGGAGTTCCCGTTAGTCCCGGACTGGGAGTGCCCGTTAGTCCCGGGCTGGGAGTTCCCTTTAGTCCCGGGCTGGGAGTTCCCGTTAGTCCCGGGCTGGGAGTTCCTGTTAGTCCCGGATTGGGAGTTCCCGTTAGTCCCGGACTGGGAGTTCCTGTTAGTCCCAGGCTGGGAGTTGCTGTTAGTCCCGGACTGGGAGTTCCCGTTAGTCCCGGGCTGGGAGTTGCTGTTAGTCCCAGGCTGGGAGTTCCCGTTAGTCCCGGACTGGGAGTTCCCGTTAGTCCCGGGCTGGGAGTTCCTGTTAGTCCCGGACTGGGAGTTGCTGTTAGTCCCAGGCTGGGAGTTCCCGTTAGTCCCGGACTGGGAGTTCCCGTTAGTCCCGGGCTGGGAGTTCCCGTTAGTCCCGGGCTGGGAGTTCCTGTTAGTCCCGGGCTGGGAGTTCCCGTTAGTCCCGGACTGGGAGTTGCTGTTAGTCCCGGGCTGGGAGTTCCCGTTAGTCCCGGACTGGGAGTTCCCGTTAGTCCCGGGCTGGGAGTTGCTGTTAGTCCCAGGCTGGGAGTTCCCGTTAGTCCCGGACTGGGAGTTGCCGTTAGTCCCAGGCTGGGAGTTCCCGTTAGTCCCGGACTGGGAGTTCCCGTTAGTCCCGGGCTGGGAGTTCCTGTTAGTCCCGGGCTGGGAGTTCCCGTTAGTCCCGGACTGGGAGTTGCTGTTAGTCCCGGACTGGGAGTTCCCGTTAGTCCCGGACTGGGAGTTCCCGTTAGTCCTGGACTGGGAGTGCCCGTTAGTCCCGGGCTGGGAGTTCCCGTTAGTCCCGGGCTGGGAGTTCCTGTTAGTCCCGGACTGGGAGTTGCCGTTAGTCCCGGACTGGGAGTTCCCGTTAGTCCCGGACTGGGAGTTCCCGTTAGTCCCGGGCTGGGAGTTCCCGTTAGTCCCGGACTGGGAGTTCCTGTTAGTCCCGGGCTGGGAGTTCCCGTTAGTCCCGGACTGGGAGTTCCCGTTAGTCCCGGACTGGGAGTTCCCGTTAGTCCTGGACTGGGAGTGCCCGTTAGTCCCGGGCTGGGAGTTCCCGTTAGTCCCGGACTGGGAGTTCCCGTTAGTCCCGGACTGGGAGTTCCCGTTAGTCCCAGGCTGGGAGTTGCTGTTAGTCCCGGACTGGGAGTTCCCGTTAGTCCCGGACTGGGAGTTCCTGTTAGTCCCGGACTGGGAGTTCCCGTTAGTCCCGGACTGGGAGTTCCTGTTAGTCCCGGACTGGGAGTTCCCGTTAGTCCCGGGCTGGGAGTTCCCGTTCCCGGACTGGGAGTTCCCGTTAGTCCAGGACTGGGAGTTCCCGTTAGTCCCGGGCTGGGAGTTCCCGTTAGTCCCGGGCTGGGAGTTCCCGTTAGTCCCGGGCTGGGAGTTCCCTTTAGTCCCGGGCTGGGTGTTCCCGTTAGTCCTTGACTGGGAGTTCCCGTTAGTCCCGGGCTGGGAGTTCCTGTTAGTCCCGGGCTGGGAGTTCCCGTTAGTCCCGGGCTGGGAGTTCCCGTTAGTCCCGGGCTGGGAGTTCCCGTTAGTCCCGGGCTGGGAGTTCCCGTTAGTCCCGGGCTGGGAGTTCCCGTTAGTCCCGGGCTGGGAGTTCCCGTTAGTCCCGGGCTGGGAGTTCCCGTTAGTCCCGGGCTGGGAGTTCCCGTTAGTCCCGGGCTGGGAGTTCCCGTTAGTCCCGGGCTGGGAGTTCCCGTTAGTCCCGGACTAGGAGTTCCCGTTAGTCCCGGGCTGGGAGTTCCCGTTAGTCCCGGGCTGGGAGTTCCCGTTAGTCCCGGGCTGGGAGTTCCCGTTAGTCCCGGGCTGGGAGTTCCCGTTAGTCCCGGGCTGGGAGTTCCCGTTCCCGGACTGGGAGTTCCCGTTAGTCCAGGACTGGGAGTTCCCGTTCGTCCCGGGCTGGGAGTTCCCGTTCCCGGACTGGGAGTTCCCGTTAGTCCCGGGCTGGGAGTTCCCGTTCCCGGACTGGGAGTTCCCGTTAGTCCCGGACTGGGAGTTCCCGTTAGTCCCGGGCTGGGAGTTCCCGTTAGTCCCGGACTGGGAGTTCCTGTTAGTCGCGGACTGGGAGTTCCCGTTAGTCCCGGGCTGGGAGTTCCCTTTAGTCCCGGGCTGGGAGTTCCTGTTAGTCCTGGACTGGGAGTTCCCGTTAGTCCCGGACTAGGAGTTCCCGTTAGTCCCGGACTGGGAGTTCCCGTTAGTCCCGGACTGGGAGTTCCCGTTTGTCCCGGGCTGGGAGTTCCCGTTAGTCCCGGGCTGGGAGTTCCCGTTAGTCCCGGGCTGGGAGTTCCCGTTAGTCCCGGGCTGGGAGTTCCCGTTAGTCCCGGGCTGGGAGTTCCCGTTAGTCCCGGACTGGGAGTTCCCGTTAGTCCCGGACTGGGAGTTCCCGTTAGTCCCGGACTGGGAGTTGCTGTTAGTCCCGGACTGGGAGTTCCCGTTAGACCCGGACTGGGAGTTCCCGTTAGTCCCGGGCTGGGAGTTCCCGTTAGTCCCGGGCTGGGAGTTCCCGTTAGTCCCGGGCTGGGAGTTCCCGTTAGTCCCGGGCTGGGAGTTCCCGTTAGTCCCGGGCTGAGAGTTCCTGTTAGCCCCGGGCTGGGAGTTCCCGTTAGTCCCGGGCTGGGAGTTCCCGTTAGTCCCGGACTGGGAGTTCCCGTTAGTCCCGGACTGGGAGTTCCTGTTAGTCCCGTGCTGGGAGTTCCCGTTAGTCCCGGACTGGGAGTTCCTGTTAGTCCCGGACTGGGAGTTGCTGTTAGTCCCGGACTGGGAGTTCCCGTTAGTCCCGGACTGGGAGTTCCCGTTAGTCCCGGACTGGGAGTTCCCGTTAGTCCCGGACTGGGAGTTCCCGTTAGTCCCGGACTGGGAGTGCCCGTTAGTCCCGGGCTGGGAGTTCCCGTTAGTCCCGGGCTGGGAGTTGCTGTTAGTCCCGGACTGGGAGTTCCCGTTAGTCCCGGGCTGGGAGTTCCCGTTAGTCCCAGGCTGGGAGTTGCTGTTAGTCCCGGACTGGGAGTTCCCGTTAGTCCCGGACTGGGAGTTCCTGTTAGTCCCGGACTGGGAGTTCCCGTTAGTCCCGGACTGGGAGTTCCCGTTAGTCCCAGGCTGGGAGTTGCTGTTAGTCCCGGACTGGGAGTTCCCGTTAGTCCCGGACTGGGAGTTCCTGTTAGTCCCGGACTGGGAGTTCCCGTTAGTCCCGGGCTGGGAGTTCCCGTTCCCGGACTGGGAGTTCCCGTTAGTCCAGGACTGGGAGTTCCCGTTAGTCCCGGGCTGGGAGTTCCCGTTAGTCCCGGGCTGGGAGTTCCCGTTAGTCCCGGGCTGGGAGTTCCCGTTAGTCCCGGGCTGGGAGTTCCCGTTAGTCCCGGGCTGGGAGTTCCCGTTAGTCCCGGGCTGGGAGTTCCCTTTAGTCCCGGACTGGGAGTTCCTGTTAGTCCCGGGCTGGGAGTTGCTGTTAGTCCCGGGCTGGGAGTTGCTGTTAGTCCCGGACTGGGAGTTCCCGTTAGTCCCGGACTGGGAGTTCCCGTTAGTCCAGGACTGGGAGTGCCCGTTAGTCCCGGGCTGGGAGTTCCCGTTAGTCCCGGACTGGGAGTTCCCGTTAGTCCCGGACTGGGAGTTCCCGTTAGTCCCGGACTGGGAGTGCCCGTTAGTCCCGGGCTGGGAGTTCCCTTTAGTCCCGGGCTGGGAGTTCCCGTTAGTCCCGGGCTGGGAGTTCCTGTTAGTCCCGGATTGGGAGTTCCCGTTAGTCCCGGACTGGGAGTTCCCGTTAGTCCCAGGCTGGGAGTTGCTGTTAGTCCCGGACTGGGAGTTCCCGTTAGTCCCGGACTGGGAGTTCCTGTTAGTCCCGGACTGGGAGTTCCCGTTAGTCCCGGGCTGGGAGTTCCCGTTCCCGGACTGGGAGTTCCCGTTAGTCCCGGGCTGGGAGTTCCCGTTAGTCCCGGACTGGGAGATCCCGTTAGTCCCGGGCTGGGAGTTCCCGTTAGTCCCGGGCTGGGAGTTCCCGTTAGTCCCGGACTGGGAGTTCCCGTTAGTCCCGGGCTGGGAGTTCCCGTTAGTCCCGGGCTGGGAGTTCCCGTTAGTCCCGGGCTGGGAGTTCCCGTTAGTCCCGGGCTGGGAGTTCCCGTTAGTCCAGGGCTGGGAGTTCCCGTTAGTCCCGGGCTGGGAGTTCCCGTTAGTCCAGGGCTGGGAGTTCCCGTTAGTCCCGGACTGGGAGTTCCTGTTAGTCCCGGACTGGGAGTTCCCGTTAGTCCCGGGCTGGGAGTTCCTGTTAGTCCCGGACTGGGAGTTCCCGTTAGTCCCGGACTGGGAGTTCCTGTTAGTCCCGGGCTGGGAGTTCCCGCTAGTCCCGGACTGGGAGTTTCTGTTAGTCCCGGATTGGGAGTTCCCGTTAGTCCCCGGCGGGGAGTTCCCGTTAGTCCCGGGCTGGGAGTTCCTGTTAGTCCCGGGCTGGGAGTTCCCGTTAGTCCCGGGCTGGGAGTTCCCGTTAGTCCCGGACTGGGAGTTCCCGTTAGTCCCGGGCTGGGAGTTCCCGTTAGTCACAGGCTGGGAGTTGCTGTTAGTCCCGGGCTGGGAGTTCCCGTTAGTCCCGGGCTGGGAGTTCCTGTTAGTCCCGGACTGGGAGTTCCCGTTAGTCCCGGACTGGGAGTTCCCGCTAGTCCCGGACTGGGAGTTCCCGTTAGTCCCGGACTGGGAGTTCCCGCTAGTCCCGAACTGGGAGTTCCCGTTAGTCCCGGACTGGGAGTTCCCGCTAGTCCCGGACTGGGAGTTCCCGTTAGTCCCGGACTGGGAGTTCCCGTTAGTCCCGGACTGGGAGTTCCCGTTAGTCCCGGACTGGGAGTTCCCGTTAGTCCAGGGCTGGGAGTTCCCGTTAGTCCCGGACTGGGAGTTCCTGTTAGTCCGGGACTGGGAGTTCCTGTTAGTCCCGGGCTGGGAGTTCCCGTTAGTCCCGGGCTGGGAGTTCCCGTTAGTCCAGGGCTGGGAGTTCCCGTTAGTCCCGGACTGGGAGTTCCTGTTAGTCCGGGACTGGGAGTTCCGGTTAGTCCTGGGCTGGGAGTTCCCGTTAGTCCAGGGCTGGGAGTTCCCGTTAGTCCCGGGCTGGGAGTTCCCGTTAGTCCCGGACTGGGAGTTCCTGTTAGTCCCGGACTGGGGTTCCCGTTAGTCCCGGGCTGGGAGTTCCCGTTAGTCCCGGACTGGGGTTCCCGTTAGTCCCGGACTGGGAGTTCCCGTTAGTCCCGGACTGGGGTTCCCGTTAGTCCCGGACTGGGAGTTCCCGATAGTCCCGGACTGGGAGTTGCTGTTAGTCCCGGGCTGGGAGTTCCCGTTAGTCCCGGGCTGGGAGCTACCGTTAGTCCCGGACTGGGAGTTCCCGTTAGTCCCGGACTGGGAGTTCCCGTTAGTCCCGGACTGGGAGTTCCCGTTAGTCCCGGGCTGGGAGCTTCCGTTAGTCCCGGGCAGGGAGTTCCCGTTAGTCCCGGGCAGGGAGTTCCCGTTAGTCCCGGACTGGGAGTTCCCGTTAGTCCCGGGCAGGGAGTTCCCGTTAGTCCCGGGCTGGGTGTTCCCGTTAGTCCCGGGCTGGGAGTTCCCGTTAGTCCCGGACTGGGAGTTCCCGTTAGTCCCGGGCAGGGAGTTCCCGTTAGTCCTGGGTTGGGAGCTCCCGTTAGTCCCGGGCTGGGAGCTTCCGTTAGTCCCGGGCTGGGAGTTCCCGTTAGTCCCGGGTTGGGAGTTCCCGTTAGTCCCGGGCTGGGAGTTGCTGTTAGTCCCGGACTGGGAGTTCCCGTTAGTCCCGGGCTGGGAGTTCCCGTTAGTCCCGGACTGGGAGTTCCCGTTAGTCCCGGACTGGGAGTTCCCGTTAGTCCCGGACTGGGAGTTCCTGTTAGTCCCGGACTGGGAGTTGCTGTTAGTCCCGGGCTGGGAGTTCCCGTTAGTCCCGGGCTGGGAGTTCCCGTTAGTCCCGGACTGGGAGTTCCCGTTAGTCCCGGACTGGGAGTTCCCGTTAGTCCCGGACTGGGAGTTGCTGTTAGTCCCGGGCTGGGAGTTCCCGTTAGTCCCGGGCTGGGAGTTCCCGTTAGTCCCGGACTGGGAGTTCCCGTTAGTCCCGGACTGGGGATTCCCGTTAGTCCCGGGCTGGGAGTTCCCGTTAGTCCCGGACTGGGAGTTGCTGTTAGTCCCGGGCTGGGAGTTCCCGTTAGTCCCGGACTGGGAGTTCCCGTTAGTCCCGGACTGGGAGTTCCCGTTAGTCCCGGGCTGGGAGTTCCTGTTAGTCCCGGACTGGGAGTTCCCGTTAGTCCCGGACTGGGTGTTCCCCTCAGTCCCGGGCTGGGAGTTCCCGTTAGTCCCGGACTGGGAGTTCCCGTTAGTCCCGGGCTGGGAGTTCCTGTTAGTCCCGGACTGGGAATTCCCGTTAGTCCCGGGCTGGGAGTTCCCGTTAATCCCGGGCTTGGAGTTGCTGTTAGTCCCGGACTGGCATTTGCTGTTAGTCCAGGACTGGGAATTCCCGTTTATCCTGGACTGGGAGTTGCCGTTTATCCCGGACTGGGAGTTGCCGTTCCTGGACTGGGAGTTTCTGTTCATCCCGGACTGGGAGTTCCCGTTAGTCCTGGACTGGGAATTCCCATTAGTCCCGGACTGGGAATTCCCATTAGTCCTGGACTGGGAGTTCCTGTTAGTCCCGGACTGAGAGTTGCTGTTAGTCCCGGAGTGGGAATTCCCGTTAGTTCTGGACTGGGAATTCCCATTTCCGGACTGGGAGTTCCTGTTCATCCCGGACTGGGAGTTCCCGTTAGTCCCGGACTGGGAGTTGCTGTTATTCCCGGACTGGGAATTCCCGTTAGTCCCGGACTGGGAGTTCCCGTTCCCGGACTGGGAGTTCCTGTTAGTCCCGGACTGGGAGTTGCTGTTAGTCAATGACTGGGAATTCCCGTTTGTCCCGGACTGGGAGTTGCCGTTAGTCCCGGACTGGGAGTTCCCGTTCCTGGACTGGGAGTTGCCGTTAGTCCCGGACTGGGAATTCCCATTCGTCCCAGATTGGGAATTCCCAATAGTCCCAGACTGGGAATTCACGTTAGTCCTGGACTAGGAGTTCCTGTTAGTCCCGGACTGAGAGTTGCTGTTAGTCCCGGACTGGGAATTCCCGTTAGTTCCGGACTGGGAGTTCCCGTTCCCGGACTGGGAGTTCCCGTTAGTCCCGGACTGGGAGTTGCTGTTAGTCCCGGGCTGGGAGTTCCCGATAGTCCCGGACTGGGAGTTCCCGATAGTCCCGGACTGGGTGTTCCCGTTAGTCCTGGACTGGGAATTCCTGTTATTCCCAGACTGGGTGTTCCTGTTATTCCCAGACTGGGTTGTTCCCAGTACACCAAAATAATGTGTTATTTATTTTGTGGGAATGTCATTGAAGGTGACGACTGATAGAAGATCGTCTCCGACTGCCTGGGGAGCTCAGACATTCGGCATCATTCAGCCAACTTCCCCAACACCCCGGACTCAAAAATGTTTACTGAGCTGCTGCACTTAGTGATGAACCGCTACCCAGAGTTATTCTCCAGAGCTGCATGTTTAATACAGCCGGCAGTCTTGCTGGAAACCTGTAACAGAATCCTGAGCAGGCTCAGGAGACTGGCCCAGTCACTACTCATCCATCACACATGTAATCACTGGCCGACAGCAGTGGAACTCCAGTACTGTGAGAGAAGCTTCCCCAGAGGATATCAAGGAGCAGTCACGGGATGCTGTACCTGCGGCAGAAGGATATGCCCAAGGACTGCCAGAATCATCACTGTGCCTGAAGCCAGGCCACCTCAGGCCCAGGCCCTGCAAATCCAGCAGCCCCAACAGGACAAACTAATGCAATTGAACCTTCCACAAAGTTGTCCCTATCAAAATTAAACTCCAAGGCGATATCACTCCCCTCTGCCTACACAGGGGAGCCTCTACGAATTGTAGTCACCACCATGACCTTGGTTAATGAGCAGTCTAAAGGAATGGACGTACATCGGATATCCTCCGCGACTTCCAGCACCGCTATAGAGAAACTCCGGCAATCGATTTGCACTCGTGGATACCAGAGGTCCTTGTTTCTGAAAACGGGGACCCCCTTCACTGGCAGAGGATTCTAAGTGTTTGTGACGTCCAATGGGATGAAGCACATTTGGACGGCTGACTACTACCCATCTTCTAATGGCCACGGCCCAAACATTTCAAAACGTTATTAAAAACCAGACCGCTGGCTCGCTTGACACCAAACTGGCTCAGACCCTTTCCAACTTCAGGACCATGCCACATGTGATGGGGTTTGCACCAGCGGACAGGCCTCCGAACCTGACCCAACATAGGTGGGAAAGTGGAGTCAAAACAAAAGAGTCAGAAAAGAAATTTTGATTATAGGACTTTCAAGTTGGGAGACACAACCTGTCTTTACAATTTCGGAGACAGGTCCCATTGGATCTGAGAACTACAGTAAGAAGTCTTACAACAGCAGGTTAAAGTCCAACAGGTTTGTTTCGAATCACTAGCTTTCGGAGCGCTGTTCCTTCCTCAGGTGAATGAAGGGGTGGGCTCCAGAAACATATAGACAAAGTCAATGATGCAAGACGATACTTTGAATGCGAGTCTTTGCAGATGTTGTCTATATGGACTTTGCAGTCCTCGCACATCTCCTCTAAACCTTGCCCCTCGCACCTTAAACCTATGCCCCCTAGTACTTGACTCCTCTGCCCTGGGAAAAGCCTCTGACTATCCACTCTGTCTATGCCCCTCATAATTTTGTAGACCTCTATTAGGTCGCCCCTCAACCTCTGTCGTTCCAGTGAGAAAAAACAGAGTTTATTCAACCGCTCCTCATAGCTAATGCCCTCCATACCAGGCAACATTCTGGTAAATCTCTTCTGCACCCTCTCTAAAGCCTGCACATCCTTCTGGTAGTGTGGCGACCAGAATTGAACACTATACTCCAAGTGTAGCCTAACGAAGGTTCTATATAGCTGCAACATGACTTGCCAATTCTTATACTCAATGCCCCGACCAATGAAGGCAAGCATGCCGTATGCCTCCTTGACTACCTTCTCCACCTGTGTTGCCCCTTTCAGTGACCTGTGGACCTGTACACCTAGATCTCTCTGACTTTCAATACTCTTGAGGGTTCTACCATTCACTGTATATTCCCTACCTGCATTGGACCTTCCAAAATGCATTACCTCACATTTGTCCGGATTAAACTCCATCTGCCATCTCTCCGCCCAAGTCTCCAAACAATCTAAATCCTGCTGTATCCTCTGACAGTCCTCATCGCTATCCGCAATTCCACTAACCTTTGTGACGTCTGCAAACTTACTAATCAGACCAATCATTTATATATACTACGAACAGCAAAGGTCCCAGCACTGATCCCTGCGGAACACCTCCAATTAGAAAAGCATCCTTCCATTGCTACTCTCTGCCTTCTATGACCTAGCCAGTTCTGTATCCACCTTGCCAGCTCATCCCTGATCCCGTGTGACTTCACCTTTTGTACTAGTCTACCATGAGGGACCTTGTCAAAGGCCTTACTGAAGTCCATATAGACAACATCCACTGCCCTACCTGCATCAATCATCTTTGTGACCTCCTCGAAAAACTCTATTAAGTTAGTGAGACACGACCTCCCCTTCACAAAACCATGCTGCCTCTCACTAATACGTCCATTTGCTTCCATAAGACCATAAGACCATAAGACATAGGAACGGAAGTAAGGCCATTCAGCCATCGAATCCACTCCACCATTCAATCATGGCTGATTTCAACTCCATTTACCCGCTCTCTCTCCATAGCCCTTAATTCCTCGAGAAATCAAGAATTTATCAACTTCTGTCTTAAAGACACTCAACGTCCCGGCCTCCACCGCCCTCTGTGGCAATGAATTCCACAGACCCACCACTCTCTGGCTGAAGAAATTTCTCCTCATCTCTGTTCTAAAGTGACTCCCTTTTATTCTAAGGCTGTGCCCCCGGGTCCTAGTCTCCCCTGCTAATGGAAACAACTTCCCTACATCCACCCTATCTAAGCCATTCATTATCTTGTAAGTTTCTATTAGATCTCCCCTCAACCTCCTAAACTCCAATGAATATAATCCCAGGATCCTCAGATGTTCATCGTATGTTAGGCCTACCATTCCTGGGATCATCCGTGTGAATCTCTGCTGGACCCAGTATGTCCTTCCTGAGGTGTGGGGCCCAAAATTGCTCACAGTATTCTAAATGGGGCCTAACTAATGCTTTATAAAGCTTCAGAAGTACATCCCTGCTTTTATATTCCAAGCCTCTTGAGATGAATGACAACATTGCATTTGCTTTCTTAATTACGGACTCAACCTGCAAGTTTACCTTTAGAGAATCCTGGACTAGGACTCCCAAGTCCCTTTGCACTTCAGCATTATGAATTTTGTCACCGTTTAGAAAATAGTCCACGCCTCTATTCTTTTTTCCAAAGTGCAAGACCTCGCACTTGCCCACGTTGAATTTCATCAGCCATTTCTTGGACCACTCTCCTAAACTGTCTGAATCTTTCTGCAGCCTCCCCACCTCCTCCATACTACCTGCCCCTCCACCTATCTTTGTATCATCGGCAAACTTAGCCAGAATGCCCCCAGTCCCATCATTTAGATCGTTAATATATAAGGAGAACAGCTGTGGCCCCAACACTGAACCCTGCGGGACACCACTCGTCACCGGTTGCCATTCCGAAAAAGAACCTTTTATCCCAACTCTCTGCCTTCTGCCTGACAGCCAATCGTCAATCCATGTTAGTACCTTACCTCGAATACCATGGGCCCTTATTTTACTCAGCAGTCTCCCGTGAGGCACCTTATCAAAGGCCTTTTAGAAGTCAAGATAGATAACATCCATTGGCTCTCCTTGGTCTAACCTATTTGTTATCTCTTCAAAGAACTCTAACAGGTTTGTCAGGCACGACCTCCCCTTACTAAATCCATGCTGACTTGTCCTAATCCGACCCTGCACTTCCAAGAATTTAGAAATCTCATCCTTAACAATGGACTCTAGAATCTTGCCAACAACCAAGGTTAGGCTAATTGGCCTATAATTTTCCATCTTTTTCCTTGTTCCCTTCTTGAACAGGGGGGTTACAACAGCGATTTTCCAATCCTCTGGGACTTTCCCTGACTCCAGTGTCTTTTGAAAGATCATAACTAACGCCTCCACTATTTCTTCAGCTATCTCCTTTAGAACTCTAGGATGTAGCCCATCTGGGCCTGGAGATTTATCAATTTTTAGACCTCTTAGTTTCTCTAGCACTTTCTCCTTTGTGATGGCTACCATATTCAACTCTGCTCCCTGACTCTCCGGAATTGTTGGGATATTACTCATGTCTTCTACTGTGAAGACTGACGCAAAGTACTTATTTAGTTCCTCAGCTATTTCCATGTCTCCCATCACAAAATTACCAGTGTCATTTTGGAGTGGCCCAATGTCAACTTTTGCCTCCCGTTTGTTTTTAATGTATTTAAAGAAACTTTTACTATCATTCCTAATGTTACTGGCTAGCCTACCTTCAAATTTGATCCTCTCTTTCCTTATTTCTCTCTTTGTTATCCTCTGTTTGTTTTTGTAGCCTTCCCAATCTTCTGACTTCCCACTACTCTTTGCCACATTATAGGCTTTCTCTTTTGCTTTGATGCATCCCCTAACTTTCTTTGCCAGCCATGGCTGCCTAATCCCCCTCTGATAACCTTTCTTTTCTTTGGGATGAACCTCTGTACTGTCTCCTCAATTACTCCCAGAAACTCCTGCCATTGCTGTTCTACTGTCTTTCCCACTAGGCTCTGCTCCCAGTCGATTTTCGTCAGTTCCTCCCTCATGCCCCTGGAGTTACCTTTATTTAACTGTAACACCTTTACATCTGATTCTACTTTCTTTCTTTCAAATTGGAGATTGAATTCGACCATATTATGATCACTGCCTCCTAAGTGCTCCCTTACTTTAAGATCTTTAATCAAGTCTGGCTCATTAAATAACACTAAGTCCAGAATGATTCCAAATGGGAGTAGATCCTGTCTCGAAGAATTCTCTCCAGTAATTTCCCTACCACTGACGTAAGGCTCACCGGCCTGTAGTTCCCTGGATTATCCTTGCTACCCTTCTTAAACAGAGGAACAACATTGGCTATTCTCCAGTCCTCCGGGGACATAATCTGAAGACAGTGAGGATCCAAAGATTTCTGTCAAGGCCTCAGCAATTTCCTCTCTAGCTTCCTTCAGTATTCTGGGGTAGATCCCATCAGGCCCTGGGGACTTATCTACCTTAATATTTTTCAAGACGCCCAACACAGTGACTGATCCTCACCCTGAATAAACATTGACTCTGTACAGTTACACAGTGAGTGATCCTCACCCTGAATAAACAGTGACTCGGTACAGTTACACAGTGAGCGATCCTCACCCTGAATAAACAGTGACTCTGTACAGTTACACAGTGAGTGATCCTCACCCTGCTGAATAAACAGTGTCTCTGTACAGTTATACAGTGAGTGATCCTTACCCTGAATAAACAGTGACTGTACAGTTATACAGTGAGTGATCCTCACCTTGAATAAACAGTGACTCTGTACAGTTACACAGTGAATGATCCTCACCCTGCTGAATAAACAGTGACTCTGTACTGTTACACAGTGAGTGATCCTCACCCTGCTGAATAAACAGTGACTCTGTACAGTTACACAGTGAGTGATCCTCACCCTGCTGAATAAACAGTGTCTCTGTACAGTTATACAGTGAGTGATCCTTACCCTGAATAAACAGTGACTGTAGAGTTATACAGTGAGTGATCATCACCCTGAATAAACAGTGACTCTGTACAGTTATACAGTGAGTGATCCTTACCCTGAATAAACAGTGACTGTACAGTTATACAGTGAGTGATCCTCACCTTGAATAAACAGTGACTCTGTACAGTTACACAGTGAATGATCCTCACCCTGCTGAATAAACAGTGACTCTGTACAGTTACACAGTGAGTGATCCTCACCCTGCTGAATAAACAGTGTCTCTGTACAGTTATACAGTGAGTGATCCTTACCCTGAATAAACAGTGACTGTAGAGTTATACAGTGAGTGATCCTCACCCTGAATAAACAGTGACTGTACAGTTATACAGTGAGTGATCCTCACCCTGAATAAACAGTGACTGTACAGTTACACAGTGAGTGATCCTCACCCTGAATAAACAGTGACTCTGTACAGTTACACAGTGAGTGATCCTCACCCTGCTGAATAAACAGTGACTCTGTACAGTTACACAGTGAGTGATCCTCACTCTGAATAAACAGTGCCTCTGTACAGTTACACAGTGAGTGATCCTCACCCTGCTGAATAAACAGTGACTCTGTACAGTGACACAGTGAGTGATCATCACCCTGCTGAATAAACAGTGACTCTGTACAGTGACACAGTGAGTGATCCTCACCCTGAATAAACAGTGACTCTGTACAGTTACACAGTGAGTGATCCTCACCCTGCTGAATAAACAGTGACTCTGTACAGTTACACAGTGAGTGACCCTCACCCTGCTGAATAAACAGTGACTCTGTACAGTTACACAGTGAGTGATCCTCACCCTGCTGAACAAACAGTGACTCTGTACAGTTATACAGTGAGTGACCCTCACCCTGAATAAACAGCGACTCTGTACAGTTATACAGTGAGTGACCCTCACCCTGCTGAATAAACAGTGTCTCTGTACAGTGACACAGTGAGTGATCCTCACCCTGAATAAACTGACTCTGTACAGTGACACAGTGAGTGATCCTCACCCTGCTGAATAAACAGTGACTCTGTACAGTTACACAGTGAGTGTGCTTGCCTTGCTGAATAAACAGTGACTCTGTACAGTTACACAGTGAGGGATCCTCACCCTGAATAAACAGTGACTCTGTACAGTTACACAGTGAGTGATCCTCACCCTGCTGAATAAACAGTGACTCTGTACAGTTACAGAGTGAGTGATCATCACCCTGAATAAACAGTGACTCTGTACAGTTACAGAGTGAGTGATCCTCGCGCTGCTGAATAAACAGTGACTCTGTACAGTTACACAGTGAGTGATCCTCACCCTGCTGAATAAACAGTGACTGTACAGTTACACAGTGAGTGATCCTCGCGCTGCTGAATAAACAGTGACTCTGTACAGTTACACAGTGAGTGACCCTCACCCTGCTGAATAAACAGTGACTCTGTACAGTTACACAGTGAGTGATCCTCACCCTGCTGAATAAACAGTGACTCTGTACAGTTACACAGTGAGTGACCCTCACCCTGCTGAATAAACAGTGACTCTGTACAGTTACACAGTGAGTGATCCTCACCCTGAATAAACAGTGACTCTGTACAGTTACACAGTGAGTGATCCTCACCCTGAATAAACAGTGAGTATGTACAGTTACACAGTGAGTGTGCTTGCCTTGCTGAATAAACAGTGACTCTGTACAGTTACACAGTGAGGGATCCTCACCCTGAATAAACAGTGACTGTGTACAGTTATACAGTGAGTGATCCTCACCCTGCTGAATAAACAGTGACTCTGTACAGTTACACAGTGAGTGATCCTCACCCTGAATAAACAGTGACTCTGTACAGTTACACAGTGAGTGTCCTTGCCTTGCTGAATAAACAGTGACTCTGTACAGTTACACAGTGAGTGTCCTTGCCTTGCTGAATAAACAGTGACTCTGTACAGTTACACAGTGAGTGATCCTCACCCTGAATAAACAGTGACTGTACAGTTACACAGTGAGTGATGCTCACCCTGAATAAACAGTGACTCTGTACAGTTACACAGTGAGTGATCCTCATGCTGAATAAACAGTGACTCTGTACGGTTACACAGTGAGTGACCCTCACCCTGAATAAACAGTGACTCTGTACAGTTACACAGTGAGTGATCCTCATGCTGAATAAACAGTGACTCTGTACGGTTACACAGTGAGTGACCCTCACCCTGAATAAACAGTGACTCTGTACAGTTACACAGTGAGCGATCCTCACCCTGCCGAATAAACAGTGACTCTGTACGGTTACACAGTGAGTGACCCTCACCCTGAATAAACAGTGACTCTGTACAGTTACACAGTGAGTGATGCTCACCCTGCTGAATAAACAGTGACTCTGTACAGTGACACAGTGAGTGATCCTCACCCTGCTGAATAAACAGTGACTCTGTACAGTTACACAGTGAGTGATCCTCACCCTGCTGAATAAACAGTGACTCTGTACGGTTACACAGTGAGTGTCCTTGCCTTGCTGAATAAACAGTGACACAGTGAGTGACTGTTAATGCTGCTGAATTAAAAGTAAAAGTGCAGCTGTTTTCACTAATTATTGGTTTATTTTTCTTACAGATGCCGATGAATGCTCTCTGTTTGGTTCTGAATTGTGTAAAAATGGTGTTTGTGTCAACACTGTTCCTGGCTATGCCTGTTATTGTCCAACTGGCTATTATTACCATTCCATCCGTCTGGAATGTATCGGTGAGTGGGGTATTGAGAGGCAGAAAGCTGAATAGTATTTGTGTGAGTGCGCTGGAGATGATGATTTGTAGAGACAGGGATAGCCAGACAGTGGGAGGGGTAGACACAGAGTGACCAGCATCAGCCCTGTCGGCTCAAACGCTGATAACCTCGACTGATGTGGCCTCCTTAGGATAGGTTGCTGTTTGCCCTCAGTGGGGGGGTGGGGTGCCGGGAATGGAGGAATTACTGACCTGACCACGCAGGCCAACCAGAGAGGGCAACCAGGGGCAGCACGGTGGCACAGTGATTAGTACTGTTGCCTCACAGCTCCAGGGTCCCAGGTTCGATTCCCGGCTTGGGTCACTGTCTGTGTGGAGTCTGCACGTTCTCCCCGTGTCTGCGTGGGTTTCCTCCGGGTGCTCCGGTTTCCTCCCACAGTCAAAAGATGTGCGGGATAGGTGGATTGTCCATGCTAAATTTGTTCTTTAGAAAATAGACGACAGTTTTAGATAAAGGATCTGGATCAGCGCAGGCTTGGAGGGCCGAAGGGCCTGTTCCTGTGCTGTAATTTAATTTGTTCTTCTTTGTTCTAAATATCCCAAAGTGTCAAAAAAGGTTAAATGGGTGTTTCTGGGTTACAGGGATAGGGTAGAGATGTTTGCTTGAGTCGGGCGCTCTTTGTAAGGGCCGGTGCAGACTCGATGGACCGAATGGCCTCCTTCTGCACTGTAAATTCTATGATAACATTCTGGGTGTCACGGTGTCACAGTGGTTAGCACTGCTGCCTCACAGCTCCAGGGTCCCAGGTTCGATTCCAGCTTGGGTCACTGTCTGTGTGGAGTCTGCACGTTCTCCCCGTGTCTGCGTGGGTTTCCTCCGGCTGCTCCGGTTTCCTCCCACAGCCCAAAGATCGGCAGGTTAGGTGGATTGGCCATGATCAATGTGTGGGATGACAGGGATATGGGGTGGAGTGGGCCTCGGTAGGGTGTAGACTCGATGATCCGAATGGTCTCCTTCTGCACTGCCGGGATTCTATGGAAATCACATTTACCAACCTTGTTCCCAGTTCTCTAAATCCCACTCTCCAATCTGCTGAATTTTGGCACAGTTTGCAGCTCAGCCATCCACTGGGAGTCAATATGAGGGATTATAGGAACATAGCAAATCAGAGAGTGAGTCGGCCAATCAGTCCTTCGAGCCCATTCAACCATCCAATGAGGTAATGGCTGATTGCTGAGCAGGGAGGCGGGAATTACTGACCTGACCACACAGTTTAGCTGCAGCATTGTGGGTTTCGCCCTGACGTCCTCTTAGTGCCCGTAGAGGCTGAGTATTTGGTCAGATGGGCTCCCTGTGGGGTCAGGCCACTGTGATTCCTCTTTCACATTGCAGAGCCGGGAAACGTCCTGTGATAATATCGGAATCCGCTTTTGCCTGGAGTTGATGGGACCGAGAGAAGCCAGTGGATTCAGTCAATGAGCAATAGGCCAGGCTATATTACTGTGGGCCAATTGGTTGGCAGTCACTGCACTGGATTCTGTTGTCCCACACGCTGTTCACATTACTGAGCTAGTGAGGGGTTCGGGTTCAGGGTTCAGGGTTGTACAACATTCACAGTTCCTCTCTCTTACCCTAACAGACAATAACGAGTGTGAGGATGAAGCTGCCTGTGAGAATGGTGATTGTGTAAACACTGTGGGGTCTTATTACTGTTCGTGTCACCCTCCCCTGATCCTCGATGTGACTCTTCGACGATGTATCTCCAACAGCAGCGAGCGATTTGGTAAGTTGGAGGTGGTGGAGGCAGAGGGTTTGATCGTGGATTCGGTGCGGGGGGGGGGGGGGGGGGGGGGGAGGGGGGTTCCTAGGGAACTAGACCTCAGAGACCCCTCCAGACAGCAACTCCTTCCAATGTTGCCCCAAGGTTTCAGTGTGACAGTGGTTAGCACTGCTGCCTCGCAGCTCCAGAGACCTGGGTCTGCACAGTAGTTAGCACTGCTGCCCCACAGCTCCAGGGACCCGGGTCTGCACAGTGGTTAGCACTGCTGCCTCACAGCTCCAGAGACCCGGGTCAGCACAGTGGTTAGCACTGCTGCCTCATAGCTCCAGGGACCCGGGTCTGCACAGTGGTTAGCACTGCTGCATCACAGCTCCAGGGACCTGAGTCTGCACAGTGGTTAGCACTGCTGCATCACAGCTCCAGGGACCCGGGTCTGCACAGTGGTTAGCACTGCTGCCTCACAGCTCCAGGGACCCGGGTCAGCACAGTGGTTAGCACTGCTGCCTCACTGCTCCAGGGACCTGAGTCTGCACAGTGGTTAGCACTGCTGCCTCATAGCTCCAGAGACCTGAGTCTGCACAGTGGTTAGCACTGCTGTCTCACAGCTCCAGAGACCTGGTCTGCACAGTGGTTAGCACTGCTGTCTCACAGCTCCAGGGACCCGGGTCTGCACAGTGGTTAGCACTGCTGCCTCACAGCTCCAGAGACCTGGTCTGCACAGTGGTTAGCACTGCGTCTCACAGCTCCCGGGACCCGGGCCTGCACAGTGGTTAGCACTGCTGCCTCAGAGCTCCAGGGACCCAGGTTCAATCCCGCCCTCGGGTGACTGTCTGTGTGGAGTTTGCACATTCTCTCCGTCTGTCTGGGACTGGATCCACAAATCATCAAACAAATTGATTTATGCTTCATCATTTCAATTTTTTCTGCTCTCTTCCCCCCACCCCACCATCCTCCCTGGCCCTCTCACCCCCTTTACCCACTGCCCCCCACACCAACTCCTTCCTCCTTTCTCGCCCTCCCCCTGACCCCCACCCCTCTTCATGGCCCCCTCTCTCTTCTCTCCCTCTCTCAAACGCATTTCTCCCCTCCCCTATCCCCCTTGCCTCTCCTGCCCTTCCCTTTTTAATTCCCCTCTTCCCCTTCTCCTTCACCCGCTCTACCCCCACTCCCTCCCCTCCCCCTCCCCTCCCCTCCCCCTCCCACCTCCCCTCTCCCCCTCCCCTCCCCCTCCCACCTCCCCTCCCCCCATCCCCTCCCCCCTTCCCCCCTCCCCCTTCCCCTCCCCTCCCTCCCCCTCCTCCCCCCTCCCCCTCCTCCCCCCTGCCCTCCCCTCCCCTCTCTCCCTCTCCCCCTCCCCCTCCGTCTCCCCCTAACCTCTCCCCTCTCCCCCTCCCTCTCCCCCCTCTCCCTTCTCCCCCTCCCTCTCCCCCCCTCTCCCCCTCCCTCTCCCCCTCTCTCTCCCCTACCTCTCCCCCTCCCTCTCCCCTCTCCCCCTCCCTCTCCCCCTCCCTCTCCCCCCTCCCTCTGCCCCTCTCTCCCTTTCCCCCTCCATCTCCCTCTCCCCTCTCCCCTCTCCCCCTCCCTCTCCCCCACTCTCCCTCCCTCCCTCCCTCTCTCTCTGTCTTACAGATGTCCATATGGCTTTATGTTGGCAGGAAGTGGGTTTGAACCTGTTGTGCAAAAGGCTTTACCTGGCGAGAATGACGACCTACACCGAATGTTGCTGTCAGTTTGGTGAGGGCTGGGGGATGGACTGTGCCCTCTGTCCCACCAGAAATACAGGTAATTCTGCCCCATGACCCCTAGCCCCTGACCCTGGGACCGAGACCCCTTTCCAGTGAGGGGCAGCTGACAGAGTGGATGAGTGAGTTGACTATGATCAAGTGGGTACGAGAATGAAGACGGATTGATGAGTTTCAGGCACTAATCTCTCCCTCTGTTTCCACAGAATACCACAATGAATTGTGTAATTATTTGACTGTGCCCCTGAGTGAAGACGAGAGTTATTCCCAAGGGCTGGAATATGAAAACTATGGCCTGCAAATTGGAGCTGAATTCACCCCGGATTCCCTGGACCCTCGGGGGTACAATCCAAACCCACCTCAGCTTGGTGATGGCCGTGATTACAGACCTCCAGACGGTGAACCGTTCCGGGCACAGGACCCTCCACCCAGGCGACCAGTGTATGATTCACGCCAGCTTCGCTCTGGGCCAGAATACAGGGGGGAGAGCAGACCCTCTCGGATCCGCCATCAGCCCCGAACCAGACAAACCGGACAGGGCTATCGAA
This sequence comes from Scyliorhinus torazame, assembly GCF_047496885.1. Classification (NCBI taxonomy): domain Eukaryota; kingdom Metazoa; phylum Chordata; class Chondrichthyes; order Carcharhiniformes; family Scyliorhinidae; genus Scyliorhinus; species Scyliorhinus torazame. The sequence continues at coordinate 2,471,245 of NC_092731.1, read as the reverse complement.
CGCGAAGCATCCACGCAGGTGTAGCAGAATCAGAATCGTCACAGCCCTGGCCTCGGTATCAGCACCGGGATCCTGCACCGGATATTCCAGAATTCCATTCTCCCAACCTTCCTTTGCTTGTCAGCAGCAACGAGGAATATTTGAGTAAGTAAAGAAATATTACCTGTCCCCACTGGTCTATCAACACTCGTTTGTTTTCCCCTCTCTCTGTCCCAGTATCGTCCCTCTCCCTGTCCCAGTATTGCCCCCTCTCCCTGTCCCAGTATCGTCCCCTCTCCCTGTCCCAGTATCGTCCCCTCTCCCTGTCCCAGTATCGCCCCCTCTCCCTGTCCCAGTATCACCCCCTCTCCCTGTCCCAGTATCGTCCCCTCTCCCTGTCCAGTATCGTCCCCTCTCCCTGTCCCAGTATCGCCCCCTCTCCCTGTCCCAGTATCACCCCCTCTCCCTGTCCCAGTATCGCCCCCTCTCCCTGTCCCAGTATCGCCCCCTCTCCCTGTCCCAGTATCGCCCCCTCTCCCTGTCCCAGTATCGCCCCCTCTCCCTGTCCCAGTATCGTCCCCTCTACCTGTCCCAGTATCGCCCCCTCTCCCTGTCCCATCTCTCATTCAGATATTCCGATATGCAAAAGACTCACATTCCCCCTTTACCTCGTCTCCCCTCCTCCTCTTCCCCTTTTACCCTCTCCACCTCCCCTCCCCGCCCTTCCCTCTCTGCCCTCCCCTGCCCCGCCCTCCCTGTCCTCCCCTGCCCCACCCTCTCTGCCCTCCCCCGCCCTGCCCTCTGTACCCTGCCCTTCCCTCTCCGCCCCCCCCCCCCCCCCGCCCTGCCCTCTGAGCCCTGCCCTTCCCTCTCAGCCCTCCCCTGCCCTTCCCTCTCTTCCCTCCCCTGCCCTGCCCTCTCCGCCCCGGCCTGCCCTCTCCGCCCTCCCCTGCCCCGCCCTCTCTGCCTTCCCCCGCCCTGCCCTGCCCTCTCCGCCCTCCCCTGCCCCGCCCTCTCTGCCCTCCCCTGCCCTGCCCTCTCCGCCCCGGCCTGCCCTCTCCGCCCTCCCCTGCCCCGCCCTCTCTGCCCTCCCCTGCCCTGCCCTCTCCGCCCCACCCTGCCCACTACCTCCCAGTTTGAGATCTGATCTGGAAGAACCTCTCTTTGCCATGGGGCAGGATCACATGTCCATCCCTTGTCCGGCTCTGTGACTCCCTGAAAATCCTGTTCCTCCTCTCATTGTTGGACTGTTTCATTCAAATCATTTGTTTATGTATATCATGTATTATGTATTTATAGAGATGTGTTCAGCTGTGGCCTTTGCCAGTCTGCTTCCCGCCCCAGTTGGCATTGGGCACCAAGAGGGTGGCTTCGAGTCAGGATGGTTGTGGGAAACGGACAAATTCGCCACAGATTTTAAGAGAGTTCACCTTATCTCAGAATAAATGTGGAACAGTAGAACCAGCTGAAATATACTGATTAATATTCTGTGCATTTAATCTCAGACCAGTTTCAACGTTATGAGGGTTTCCAGCCTGAAGAATGTGGAATCCTGAATGGCTGTGTAAACGGAGAATGTATCCGTGTTCCAGAGGGCTTCACCTGTGATTGTCACGACGGTTATCAACTCGACATGACCAAAATGGCGTGTGTCGGTATGCAGTTGGGAGCTTTGGGGGGAGGGGGGTTTTGGGGGAGGGGGAGCTTTGGGGGGAGTTGGGGAGCTTTAGGGGGGCTTTGGGGGGAGGGGGGCTTTGGGGGGAGGGGGGCTTTGGGGGGAGTTGGGGGCTTTAGGGGGAGTTGGAGCTTTAGCGGGGGCTTTGGGGGGACGGGGGCTTTGGGGGGAGTTGGGAGGCTTTGGGGGGTGCTTTGGGGAGAGTTGGGGTTTTGGGGGGGAGTTGGGGGCTTTGGGGGGCTTTGGGGGCAGTTGGGGGCTTTGGGGAAGAGGGTCTTTGGGGGGAGTTGGGGGGGCGGGGGGCTTTGGGGGGAGTTGGGAGGCTTAGGGGGGAGTTGGGGGCTTTGGGGGACGGGGGGCTTTGGGAGGAGTTGGGAGGCTTTGGAGGGAGAGGGCTTTGGGGGGAGTTGGGGGCTTTGAGGGAAGTTGGGGGCTTTGGGGGGAGTTGGGGGGATGGGGGGCTTTGGGAGGAGTTGGGAGGCTTTGGAGGGAGGGGGCTTTGGGGGGAGTTGGGGGCTTTGGGGGAGTTGGGGGCTTTGGGGGGAATTGGGGGCTTTGGGGGGAGTTGGGGGATTTGGGGGGAGTTGGAGGGATTTGGGGGGAGTTGGATGGATTTGGGGGGAGGGGGGTGTTGGGGTGGAGTTGTGGCATGGGTGCAGCGACAGTTGTGAGCGTTTTGGTGGGGAGGGTCAGTACAGGGGGGCTTCAGGCGGGATTTGCCGTTGGGGGTGAGGTGCTCGGTGGGAGGGTGGATTTGGTCTGGGTGGGGGTTACATTTATACGGGGGGGGGGCGAGGGAGGTACAAACATAAGAGTGCACGGAGGGATTCCATGGATTACTCTGTGGCTCTATCAAATACAGGAGATTTAAACTCACAAAATGACATCATTCTCCTCGCCCTTCAACTCCCTCCATCGAGGGAGTGCATGAGGGGCTGTTTGAGGTCATTTGTGAGGGGCTGAGTGAGTGAGGGGGTGAGTGATTGAGTGAGGGGCTGAGTGAGTGAGGGGCTGAGTGAGTGAGTGAGGGGCTGAGTGAGTGGATGAGTGAGGGATTGAGTGAGTGAGGGCTGAGTGAGTGAGGGCTGAGTGAGTGAGGGACTGGGTAAGTGAGGGGCTGTGTGAGTGAGTGAGAGACTGGTTGAGTGAGGGGCTGTGTGTGTGAGGAACTGAGTGTGTGAGGGACTGAGTGAGTGAGTGGATGAGTGAGTGAGGGGCTGAGTGAGTGAGGGGCTGAGTGAGTGAGGGGCTGAGTGAGTGAGGGGCTGAGTGAGTGAGGGACTGAGTGAGTGAGTGAGGGACTGTGTGAGTGAGGGACCGAGTGAGTGAGGGACTGTGTGAGTGAGGGGCTGAGTGAGTGAGGGGTTGAGTGAGTGAGGGCTGAGTGAGTGAGGGCTGAGTGAGTGAGGGCTGAGTGAATGAGGGGCTGTGTGAGGGAGTGAGGGGCTGTGTGAGGGAGTGAGGGGCTGAGTGAGTGAGTGAGGGACTGGTTGAGTGAGGGGCTGAGTGAGTGAGTGAGGGACTGGTTGAGTGAGGGGCTGAGTGAGTGAGGGACTGAGTGAGTGAGTGGATGAGTGAGGGAGGGACTGAGTGAGTGAGGGACTGAGTGTGTGAGGGACTGAGTGAGTGAGTGGATGAGTGAGTGAGGGGCTGAGTGAGTGAGGGGCTGAGTGAGTGAGGGACTGAGTGAGTGAGTGGATGAGTGAGTGAGGGGCTGAGTGAGTGAGGGACTGAGTGAGCGAGGGACTGAGTGAGTGAGGGACTGAGTGAGTGAGGGGCTGAGTGAGTGAGTGAGGGACTGGTTGAGTGAGGGGCTGAGTGAGTGAGTGAGGGACTGGTTGAGTGAGGGGCTGAGTGAGTGAGGGACTGAGTGAGTGAGTGGATGAGTGAGGGAGGGACTGAGTGAGTGAGGGACTGAGTGTGTGAGGGACTGAGTGAGTGAGTGGATGAGTGAGTGAGGGGCTGAGTGAGTGAGGGGCTGAGTGAGTGAGGGGCTGAGTGAGTGAGGGGCTGAGTGAGTGAGGGACTGAGTGAGTGAGTGAGGGACTGTGTGAGTGAGGGACTGAGTGAGTGAGGGACTGTGTGAGTGAGGGGCTGAGTGAGTGAGGGGTTGAGTGAGTGAGGGCTGAGTGAGTGAGGGCTGAGTGAGTGAGGGCTGAGTGAATGAGGGGCTGTGTGAGTGAGTGAGGGGCTGTGTGAGGGAGTGAGGGGCTGAGTGAGTGAGTGAGGGACTGGTTGAGTGAGGGGCTGAGTGAGTGAGTGAGGGACTGGTTGAGTGAGGGGCTGAGTGAGTGAGGGACTGAGTGAGTGAGTGGATGAGTGAGGGAGGGACTGAGTGAGTGAGGGACTGAGTGAGTGAGGGACTGAGTGAGTGAGTGAGGGACTGAGTGAGTGAGGGAGGGACTGTGTGAGTGAGGGCTGTGTGAGTGAGGGCTGTGTGAGTGAGGGCTGTGTGAGTGAGGGCTGTGTGAGTGAGGGACTGAGTGAGTGAGGGACTGAGTGAGTGAGGGAGGGACTGTGTGAGTGAGGACTGTGTGAGTGAGGGGCTGAGTGAGTGAGGGGCTGAGTAAGTGAGGGACTGGTTGAGTGAGGGGCTGAGTGAGTGAGGGACTGAGTGAGTGAGTGGATGAGTGAGGGAGGGACTGAGTGAGTGAGGGACTGGGTGAGTGAGGGAGGGACTGTGTGAGTGGGGGTTGTGTGAGTGAGGGGCTGAGTGAGTGAGGGGCTGTGTGTGAGTGAGGGACTGGGTGAGTGAGGGCTGTGTGAGTGAGGGGCTGAGTGAGTGAGGGGCTGTGTGTGTGAGTGAGGGACTGGGTGAGTGAGGGACTGGGTGAGTGAGGGCTGTGTGAGTGAGGGGCTGTGTGAGTGAGGGGCTGTGTGAGTGAGGGTCTGAGTGAGTGAGGGGCTGTGTGAGTGAGAGGCTGAGTGAGGGACTGGGTGAGTGAGGGGCTGAGTGAGTGAGTGAGGGACTGGTTGAGTGAGGGGCTGAGTGAGTGAGGGACTGAGTGAGTGAGTGGATGAGTGAGGGAGGGACTGAGTGAGAGAGGGACTGAGTGAGTGAGGGACTGTGTGAGTGAGTGGATGAGTAAGTGAGGGGCTGAGTGAGTGAGGGGCTGAGTGAGTGAGGGGCTGAGTGAGTGAGGGACTGAGTGAGTGAGGGACTGAGTGAGTGAGGGGCTGTGAGTGAGTGAGGGCTGTGTGAGTGAGGGGCTGTGTGAGTGAGGGGCTGTGTGAGTGAGGGGCTGTGTGAGTGAGGGGCTGTGTGAGTGAGGGGCTGTGTTAGTGAGGGGCTGAGTGAGTGAGGGGCTGGGAGTGAGTGAGGGACTGAGTGAGTGAGGGGCTGTGTGAGTGAGTGAGTGGATGAGTGAGGGGCTGAGTGAGTGAGGGACTGGGTGAGTGAGGGGCTGAGTGAGTGAGTGAGTGGATGAGTGAGGGAGGGACTGAGTGAGAGAGGGACTGAGTGAGTGAGGGACTGAGTGAGTGAGTGGATGAGTGAGTGAGGGGCTGAGTGAGTGAGGGACTGAGTGAGCGAGGGACTGAGTGAGTGAGGGACTGAGTGAGTGAGGGACTGAGTGAGTGAGGGGCTGTGAGTGAGTGAGGGGCTGTGAGTGAGTGAGGGGCTGTGTGAGTGAGGGGCTGTGTGAGTGGGGCTGTGTGAGTGAGGGGCTGTGTGAGTGAGGGGCTGAGTGAGTGAGGGGCTGAGAGTGAGTGAGGGACTGAGTGAGTGAGGGGCTGTGAGTGAGTGAGGGGCTGTGAGTGAGTGAGGGGTTGTGTGAGTGAGGGGCTGTGTGAGTGAGGGGCTGTGTGAGTGGGGCTGTGTGAGTGAGGGGCTGTGTGAGTGAGGGGCTGAGTGAGTGAGGGGCTGAGAGTGAGTGAGGGACTGAGTGAGTGAGGGGCTGTGAGTGAGTGAGGGGCTGTGAGTGAGTGAGGGGTTGTGTGAGTGAGGGGCTGTGTGAGTGAGTGAGTGGATGAGTGAGGGGCTGAGTGAGTGAGGGACTGGGTGAGTGAGGGGCTGAGTGAGTGAGTGAGGGACTGGTTGAATGAGGGGCTGAGTGAGTGAGGGACTGAGTGAGTGAGTGGATGAGTGAGGGAGGGACTGAGTGAGAGAGGGACTGAGTGTGTGAGGGACTGAGTGAGTGAGTGGATGAGTGAGTGAGGGGCTGAGTGAGTGAGGGACTGAGTGAGTGAGGGACTGAGTGAGTGAGGGACTGAGTGAATGAGGGTCTGTGAGTGAGTGAGGGTCTGTGAGTGAGTGAGGGGCTGTGTCAGTGAGGGGCTGTGTGAGTGAGGGGCTGAGTGAGTGAGGGGCTGTGAGTGAGTGAGGGACTGAGTGAGTGAGGGCTGTGTGAGTGAGGGACTGAGTGAGTGAGGGGCTGTGTGAGTGAGGGGCTGAGTGAGGGTCTGAGTGAGTGAGGGGCTGTGAGTGAGTGAGGGGCTGTGTCAGTGAGGGTCTGAGTGAGTGAGGGGCTGTGAGTGAGTGAGGGGCTGTGTCAGTGAGGGTCTGTGAGTGAGTGAGGGGCTGTGTGAGTGAGGGGCTGTGTGAGTGAGGGGCTGTGTGAGTGAGGGACTGAGTGAGTGAGGGCTGTGTGAGTGAGGGACTGAGTGAGTGAGGGGCTGTGTGAGTGAGGGGCTGAGTGAGTGAGGGGCTGTGAGTGAGTGAGGGACTGAGTGAGTGAGGGCTGTGTGAGTGAGGGACTGAGTGAGTGAGGGGCTGTGCGAGATAGTGAGGGAGGAGAATGTGCTCTCGCTTTGCTTCTTGCTTGGGAGCTAAACTCTTCTCTCTCTGTTTCAGATATAAATGAATGTGATGAGGTGGACGACCCCAAGACGCTCTGCAGAAATGCCCAGTGCACAAACACGGACGGTTCTTACCGCTGTATCTGCCTGCGGGGTTATGTGTTGTCACGGCGACCCAATTACTGTGTATCAGTGCAGCGGAGAGCGGGCCTGTGAAAGGATTCAGATTAGCATTAAATTCAGCATCAGTCAAGGGGAGCGTTGTAGAGTAATCAGGGTGGAAGGTATTTATTTTACTGCTGTTTCAGTGATATTAGACAACACCTGGAAAGGAATATAATCAGTTAGCGCCCAATGGAGTGAGGTGGAGAGGCCAGAAATTGAATTCTTTCAGCTCCCTTCCCTAATCTATAACCAAGGTGCTTTTGGGCTACATTCCAACCGCTGGAGGATTCAATCCCCAACCACCTTCTGTTTTGCTACATAAAGAGGGAGCTTTCCTTCTGTTAGGGGAAGGTCTGGTCTTACTGGACCCCTTCTCAATAACAGAAATATGTTTCTAAAGATCGAGTGTTGTTGGAAAACCCTGGTCTAATTTTACAAAATGTTATTGTGCGGAGAGCGTTGAATGAAAATTTTGATGGTCACTGTATTGCTTTAACTCTGAGATATTCCTACTCAGCTGGGTAAGGATTTCTCACTGTGCACAAAGTCACTGTATATTTAGCAAGGTTTTATACCCGTAGAACGCCTGCCAATTTTCTTCCCTCCTTTGCTCTTCTGCTGTGTTCCAGCATCAGAAAAGTCTCTCAATTCCTCACATTCAATCTGTACCAATGAAGGTGACAGGGCTATTCAACAATGAAGCAGCCAATTCAAACGTGATGACCCAATGGTCACCAATCTACACTGGATGGTGATGTGGGAGACCAGGCAATTCTCCCCAATGTCCCAACAGGTAACACAGCAAAGACAGGCAATCAAACTTGGCCTGTAAAACTCACTCAGCATCAGACAACAATCTGTTTGGGCATCAGCCTCTCAGAGAAATCACCGAGGCTGGTGATGATGTGTTACAGATATGGTGAAGTTTGATGTGATCTGATTGGTGTTTGAAGTAAATCCTGATTGAACTTCTAAGGAGTCACTGACCTGCAAGTTACCTGAGTTCTAATCCCAGTGAGTGTGGATTCAAAAGTGAAAATGGGCGTCATTCTCCGCCGGCGGGAGTCTCCGTTTTGCCGGCGCCCGGGGGTTTCCCGACGGCGTGGGGCTGCCCCACAATGGGAAACCCCATTGCCCGGCCGGTGTTACGGAGACTCCCACCGGCCGGTCGGGGCAGAAATGTGGCGGGGCGGGGAGGAGAATTTCGCCCAATGTCTCTCTGCTGATAAAAACCCTCTTTCAATACCACCTCCTTCTTTGGTTCAATGCTTGTTTTCCTATTAATAGCTGTGATGTACCCTGGGGCAGTTTCTACAATTAAAATTAAGATGTTGTAAAGTTTTTATTATTCCTTGTCCCTGAAATCCATGTTATCCTCAAACTGCGATGCAGCACAATGTCAATGATTAGAAATTCTGGAACTGCAACCCAAGAGCTTCATCTTGCAACCTGTGACCTTCTAAAGCCTAAAATTCCTGTTTCCCATCCGTCTACGTCTTCAGATTCCTCACCTTCTCTTCTTTCAATCGGGGCAAGTCCCGTACCCGAGACCTTGGATTTTCACTTTTGGTTTCTCTTAGTAGGTCAATTTGTCAAAGGTGAATGGGGCTCGGAAAACTGAATGGGCCCTGGGGGTTAAAAACACCTGACCTCAGAGGCTGTGAGAGCAGGAAGGGGACGAGATGACCTGCATTAGGTAACATCCCTCCTTCTCCCTATCCCCAACCTCCACCCCCCTCCCTCGAGATGACCACCTAGTGGTAAAGTACCACACATCCCTGACCAATCCAAGAGTTTGGATTCTGTTTTTATCTAATTAACCAATGATCAGCAGCTAAAGTGTTGGATCGATTGCTTCAGAAGAATAGTCTCATTGTCAATCCGAGTGGGAAACAGCTTCAAACAAATTAGTGACATTCAGTCTAACCCCTTCCTCTGTTTCACATCCACTATCCCCTATTCCCTAATCCTGCCTCTATCTCTTTGGATGTCGCTCGCTTCTGTCATCGGTGTTAGTGTCATTCCTGCAGGAGGGATCATTTACCTTTCTCTTGCAACAATATTCCTCTGTGCTGAGATCAAAATGATGGGAGCCAAACAGATTTTGAAAAGAATTTCAAGAGTAATTTTTCCCACAAAATCCAGAAACAGTAAAACTGAGGTGATAATTTTCGACATGGTGTTTGCATTCTGTACAATCTGTGCCAATCTGGCTCTCAATCAGATCCATGAATTTGGTCTCACACTGTACCTTCACTGCATTTTGCCACAATATTCCAGCTATAAAATAGTGCTGGAACTGAAGTATGTTGGGGAGCCAATCAAATATCCCACAAGCTTTGCCACTTGTGTTGGTGGTCACGGAGAGCCTTGTACTTTCACTATAAAGCTACATATTTTGTATATGTTTGTTTATGAATAATGAGAACATCTTTTTTTACACTTTTGGTTTAATGTATTGTTTCTCTACTTTTTTAATCAACTCACATTTAAAACTGAAATAAAATATGTCCTAAATATTGCTTTGATTTTATTGATTTTGAGGTGTTGCTATAAAGATAACAGGAATTTTCAACAGAGATGGGACATTGAACACAAATTTATTTCTTCTTCCTAGTTTTCCTGAGCAGTTAATGGTGAATTTCCTGCTGCAGCTTTTGCAACTGATAGCTTCGGTCCCTTTGGGCAGCTTTATTACTTAACTTCTTGATGAGAGAATGAAGAGGAGTGATGGCCAGGCTGGGTTGAGGCAGCAAGTTCCTACCCCTGGAGGAGCACTAGTGAAATAGTTGGAGCTTTAAATAATCAACTGCATTTGCTTTCTGCTGGCAACAAATTTACCAGATTTATTAAAACCATTTCCGGGTTCACCCTTATTTCTTGGTTGCTGTTTTCTGCCTTGTGAGTGAGCGAGTTTAACTCTGGATTTCTAAACTTAGCTGAATCATCTCGAGCATTCGGACTGGGAGACTGTAGCTGGATTCCCACTCTCTGGAATATGTTTAACTGCTTCAGACTCCTCCCGATAGAGCTAACACATCTGTTCTGCCGAAGAATAGAATTACTGATAAACATTGAAAGTTGGCTTTTGACTTGTGATAATGTTCTGCCCTTCCTGGGTCGAGTATTTATTGTGATGTCACTGAGTTTGTATCCAGCATCACCTTAAAGCCAACACACAATGATACCCCATTGCTCATCACTACACTGCTGTATCCCGAAAAGCTCAGTCACATACAGAAGGGGATAGATCCAAGAAAATATTTCATAGACGTTGATTCAAAAAAAAATGATGGAATTGACAGAAACTATGGTTGATATGTGGTATTGTCAGATCAGACCATCACAGAACTTGTAACTGGAGTTATGCTCTGTTATCCTCAACTGTACTCACATTTGGCAACAACCATGTTATTGCACAGAATTACAGCTGATCCAGGTCTCTCAGGACTCCGGATCCCAGACAGGAAGTAGTTCCGAACCTGCAGACATAGTGAACATTAAGTTAAATATTCCTCCATCTGTTAGAAGTAGCGCACATGCCAGTCACGGACTCGCAAACAAACTATTTGAGTAATGAAGCCATTGATAAAATCAAGTGTTTGAGTCAAAGATTGAAACATTTATTCCTCCTTTTTGAACACATCTTTTTTTGAAGTGAAATTCAAAGGTTCTCTCACCAAAACCCATAATCATTTAGCTGTTCCCATCTGCCCCCCTCCCTTAATCTCCCCCACATCCCACCCCCTGCAGAATCCCCGTTGTCTACCCCACTTTTCCCCGACTAGTCTCCCCATCAGTCACCCCCCAACTGCCCCCCATCTCTCATCCCACCGAGTCCAACCCACTCCCCCAGTCTCTCCTCAGCCTTCCCATCTGCCACAAAACTCAAGTAGTTTTTAATTCAAATGTCCCCTGTGATCATTGGTACAATGTAAGTTTGTAGATAATGTTATGCACGACCTCCGACCACTAGGTAGCATTGTAAACCCATCACGTCACCATGATTCTGGGAGTTGATCGTGCTCGGAGATAGACTCGTTTGCAGTAGTTCCACAATTGTTGTTTAGTGTTAGTTGTTCATTGTTTAATTTATCCTAGCTATTTAACCATGCAGTTGTTCCACAATAAATTATTATAAACAACCTGTTCTGAAGTTCATCATTCACTTCGGCCAGCCGACAGGACATGAGACCCCCTTCTTCGCCTTTGATGTTCTGCACTGGGTTGTGGGCCAGGGCTGAGGGTACAGCTTCTATCGTCTCGGACCCCAGACTTCGTACCTCAAATTTCCACCACTGCAAACAAGCATTGATTTCCAGCGAAGTACGTTCAGAATTGGGTTTCCACAGCCCACAGTTGAATCAGTTATCTGCACATCACAGCACAAACACTCGCCCTGATTACCGGGTCAGTAACAGATACTCACATTACACAGAAAGAATGAGTCCATCTCCCAGCACGACCAACTCCCAACTACCAGATCACTGGGTGACGTGATGGATTTACACTGCCCCCTAATGGCTGGAGGTTGTGCGTACCATTATGTACAAACTTACATGATGCATATTACCCGGGTTTGATTAAATAGATGATTCATCCGGGTAACTGAGGGCGCAAGACTGTTACTGACCGGGTACTGAGGGTGAGTGTGTGTTACTGACCCGGGTACTGAGGGTGAGTGTGTGTTACTGACCCGGGTACTGAGGGTGAGTGTGTGTTAGTGACCCGGATACTGAGGGTGAGTGTGTGTTCCTGACCCGGGTACTGAGGTTGAGTGTGTGTTACTGACCCGGGTACTGAGGGTGAGTGTGTGTTACTGACCCGGGTACTGAGGGTGAGTGTGTGTTCCTGACCGGGTACTGAGGGTGAGTGTGTGTTCCTGACCCGGGTACTGAGGGTGAGTGTGTGTTAGTGACCCGGATACTGAGGGTGAGTGTGTGTTCCTGACCGGGTACTGAGGGTGAGTGTGTGTTCCTGACCCGCGTACTGAGGGTGAGTGTGCGTTACTGACCCGGGTACTGAGGGTGAGTGTGTGTTACTGACCCGGGTACTGAGGGTGAGTGTGTGTTACTGACCCGGGTACTGAGGGTGAGTGTGTGTTCCTGACCCGGGTACTGAGGGTGAGTGTGTGTTACTGATCCGGGTACTGAGGGTGAGTGTGTGTTACTGACCCGGGTACTGAGGGTGAGTGTGTGTTAGTGACCCGGGTACTGAGGGTGAGTGTGTGTTAGTTACCCGGGTACTGAGGGTGAGTGTGTGTTAGTGACCCGGGTATTGAGGGTGAGTGTGTGTTAGTGACCCGGGTACTGAGGGTGAGTGTGTGTTACTGACCTGGGTACTGAGGGTGAGTGTGTGTTAGTGACCCGGGTATTGAGGGTGAGTGTATGTTAGTGACCCGGATACTGAGGGTGAGTGTATGTTACTGAACCGGGTACTGAGGGTGAGTGTGTGTTACTGACCCGGGTACTGAGGGTGAGTGTGTGTTACTGACCCGGATACTGAGGGTGAGTGTGTGTTACTGACCCGGATACTGAGGGTGAGTGTGTGTTAGTGACCCGGGTACTGAGGGTGAGTGTGTGTTCCTGACCCGGGTACTGAGGGTGAGTGTCTGTTCCTGACCCGGGTACTGAGGGTGAGTGTGTGTTCCTGACCCGGGTACTGAGGGTGAGTGTGTGTTACTGACCCGGGGACTGAGAGTGAGTGTGTGTTACTGACCCGGGTACTGAGGGTGAGTGTGTGTTACTGACCCGCGTACTGAGGGTGAGTGTGTGTTACTGACCCGGGTACTGAGGGTGAGTGTGTGTTCCTGACCCGGATACTGAGGGTGAGTGTGTGTTATTGACCCGGGTACTGAGGGTGAGTGTGTGTTACTGACCCGGGTACTGAGGGTGAGTGTGTGTTCCTGACCCGGGTACTGAGGGTGAGTGTGTGTTCCTGATCCGGGTACTGAGGGTGAGTGTGTGTTCCTGACCCGGGTACTGAGGGTGAGTGTGTGTTACTGACCCGGGTACTGAGGATGAGTGTGTGTTACTGACCCGGGTACTGAGGGTGAGTGTGTGTTACTGACCCGGGTACTGAGGGTGAGTGTGTGTTAGTGACCCGGGTACTGAGGGTGAGTGTGTGTTACTGACCCAGGTACTGAGGGTGAGTGTGTGTTACTGACCCGGGCACTGAGGGTGAGTGTGTGTTACTGACCCGTGTACTGAGGATGAATGTGTGTTAGTGACCCGGGTACTGAGGGTGAGTGTCTGTTCCTGACCCGGGTACTGAGGGCGAGTGTGTGTTAGTGTCCCGGATACTGAGAGTGAGTGTGTGTTAGTGACCCGGATACTGAGAGTGAGTGTGTGTTAGTGACCCGGGTACTGAGGGTGAGTGTGTGTTACTGATCCGGGGACTGAGGGTGAGTGTGTGTTAGTGACCCGGATACTGAGAGTGAGTGTGTGTTAGTGACCCGGATACTGAGAGTGAGTGTGTGTTAGTGACCCGGGTACTGAGGGTGAGTGTGTGTTACTGACCCGGGTACTGAGGGTGAGTGTGTGTTAGTGACCCAGGTACTGAGGGTGAGTTTCTGTTCCTGACCCGGGTACTGAGGGTGAGTGTGTGTTAGTGACCCGGGTACTGAGGGTGAGTGTGTGTTCCTGACCCGGGCACTGAGGGTGAGTGTGTGTTAGTGACCCGGGTACTGAGGGTGAGTGTGTGTTAGTGACCCAGGTACTGAGGGTGAGTGTGTGTTAGTGACCCAGGTACTGAGGGTGAGTGTGTGTTACTGACCCGGGTACTGAGGGAGAGTGTGTGTTACTGACCCGGGTACTGAGGGTGAGTGTGTGTAACTGACCCGGGTACTGAGGGTGAGTGTGTGTTACTGACCCGCGTACTGAGGGTGAGTGTCTGTTCCTGACCCGGGTACTGAGGGTGAGTGTGTGTTACTGACCCGGGTACTGAGGGTGAGTGTGTGTTACTGACCCGGGTACAGAGGGTGAGTGTGTGTTAGTGACCCGGATACTGAGGGTGAGTGTGTGTTACTGATCCGGGTACTGAGGGTGAGTGTGTGTTACTGTCCCGGGTACTGAGGGTGAGTGTGTGTTAGTGACCCGGGTACTGAGGGTGAGTGTGTGTTCCTGACCCGGGTACTGAGAGTGAGTGTGTGTTACTGACCCGGGTACTGAGAGTGAGTGTGTGCTCCTGACCCGGGTACTGAGGGTGAGTGTGTGTTACTGACCCGGGTACTGAGGGTGAGTGTGTGTTAGTGACCCGGGTACTGAGGGTGAGTGTGTGTTCCTGACCCGGGTACTGAGGGTGAGTGTGTGTTACTGAGCCGGATACTGAGGGTGAGTGTGTGTTACTGACCCGGGTACTGAGGGTGAGTGTGTGTTAGTTACCCGGGTACTGAGGGTGAGTGTGTGTTAGTGACCCGGGTACTGAGGGTGAGTGTGTGTTCCTGACCCTGGTACTGAGGGTGAGTGTGTGTTACTGAGCCGGATACTGAGGGTGAGTGTGTGTTCCTGACCCGGGTACTGAGGGTGAGTGTGTGTTACTGACCCGGATACTGAGGGTGAGTGTGTGTTCCTGACCCTGGTACTGAGGGTGAGTGTGTGTTAATGAGCCGGATACTGAGGGTGAGTATGTGTTACTGACCCTGGTACTGAGGGTGAGTGTGTGTTACTGACCCTGGTACTGAGGGTGAGTGTGTGTTACTGACCCGGGTACTGAGGGTGAGTGTGTGTTACTGACCCGGGTACTGAGGGTGAGTGTGTGTTACTGACCCGGGTACTGAGGGTGAGTGTGTGTTACTGATCCGGGTACTGAGGGTGAGTGTGTGTTACTGACTCGGGTACTGAGGGTGAGTGTGTGTTCCTGACCCGGTTACTGAGGGTGAGTGTGTGTTCCTGACCCGGTTACTGAGGGTGAGTTTGTGTTACTGACCCGGGTACTGAGGGTGAGTGTGTGTTACTGACCCGGGTACTGCGTGTGAGTGTGTGTTAGTGACCCGGGTACTCTGGGTGAGTGTGTGTTACTGACCCGGGTACTGAGGGTGAGTGTGTGTTACTGACCCGGGTACTGAGGGTGAGTGTGTGTTACTGACCCGGTTACTGAGGGTGAGTGTGTGTTACTGACCCGGGTACTGAGGGTGAGTGTGTGTTCCTGACCCGGGTACTGAGGGTGAGTGTGTGTTACTGACCCGGGTACTGAGGGTGAGTGTGTGTTCCTGACCCGGGTACTGAGGGTGAGTGTGTGTTAGTGACCCGGGTACTGAGGGTAGGTGTGTGTTCCTGACCCGGGTACTGAGGGTGAGTGTTTGTTACTGACCCGGGCACTGAGGGTGAGTGTGTGTTAGTGACCCGGGTACTGAGGGTGAGTGTGTGTTAGTGACCCAGGTACTGAGGGTGAGTGTGTGTTAGTGACCCAGGTACTGAGGGTGAGTGTGTGTTACTGACCCGGGTACTGAGGGAGAGTGTGTGTTACTGACCCGGGTACTGAGGGTGAGTGTGTGTAACTGACCCGGGTACTGAGGGTGAGTGTGTGTTACTGACCCGCGTACTGAGGGTGAGTGTCTGTTCCTGACCCGGGTACTGAGGGTGAGTGTGTGTTACTGACCCGGGTACTGAGGGTGAGTGTGTGTTACTGACCCGGGTACAGAGGGTGAGTGTGTGTTAGTGACCCGGATACTGAGGGTGAGTGTGTGTTACTGATCCGGGTACTGAGGGTGAGTGTGTGTTACTGTCCCGGGTACTGAGGGTGAGTGTGTGTTAGTGACCCGGGTACTGAGGGTGAGTGTGTGTTCCTGACCCGGGTACTGAGAGTGAGTGTGTGTTACTGACCCGGGTACTGAGAGTGAGTGTGTGCTCCTGACCCGGGTACTGAGGGTGAGTGTGTGTTACTGACCCGGGTACTGAGGGTGAGTGTGTGTTAGTGACCCGGGTACTGAGGGTGAGTGTGTGTTCCTGACCCGGGTACTGAGGGTGAGTGTGTGTTACTGAGCCGGATACTGAGGGTGAGTGTGTGTTACTGACCCGGGTACTGAGGGTGAGTGTGTGTTAGTTACCCGGGTACTGAGGGTGAGTGTGTGTTAGTGACCCGGGTACTGAGGGTGAGTGTGTGTTCCTGACCCTGGTACTGAGGGTGAGTGTGTGTTACTGAGCCGGATACTGAGGGTGAGTGTGTGTTCCTGACCCGGGTACTGAGGGTGAGTGTGTGTTACTGACCCGGATACTGAGGGTGAGTGTGTGTTCCTGACCCTGGTACTGAGGGTGAGTGTGTGTTAATGAGCCGGATACTGAGGGTGAGTATGTGTTACTGACCCTGGTACTGAGGGTGAGTGTGTGTTACTGACCCTGGTACTGAGGGTGAGTGTGTGTTACTGACCCGGGTACTGAGGGTGAGTGTGTGTTACTGACCCGGGTACTGAGGGTGAGTGTGTGTTACTGACCCGGGTACTGAGGGTGAGTGTGTGTTACTGATCCGGGTACTGAGGGTGAGTGTGTGTTACTGACTCGGGTACTGAGGGTGAGTGTGTGTTCCTGACCCGGTTACTGAGGGTGAGTGTGTGTTCCTGACCCGGTTACTGAGGGTGAGTTTGTGTTACTGACCCGGGTACTGAGGGTGAGTGTGTGTTACTGACCCGGGTACTGCGTGTGAGTGTGTGTTAGTGACCCGGGTACTCTGGGTGAGTGTGTGTTACTGACCCGGGTACTGAGGGTGAGTGTGTGTTACTGACCCGGGTACTGAGGGTGAGTGTGTGTTACTGACCCGGTTACTGAGGGTGAGTGTGTGTTACTGACCCGGGTACTGAGGGTGAGTGTGTGTTCCTGACCCGGGTACTGAGGGTGAGTGTGTGTTACTGACCCGGGTACTGAGGGTGAGTGTGTGTTCCTGACCCGGGTACTGAGGGTGAGTGTGTGTTAGTGACCCGGGTACTGAGGGTAGGTGTGTGTTCCTGACCCGGGTACTGAGGGTGAGTGTTTGTTACTGACCCGGGTACTGAGGGTGAGTGTGTGTGACTGACCCGGGTACTGAGGGTGAGTGTGTGTTACTGACCCGGGTACTGAGGGTGAGTGTGTGTTCCTGACCCAGGTACTGAGGGTGAGTGTGTGTTACTGACCCGGGTACTGAGGGTGAGTGTGTGTTACTGACCCGGGTACTGAGGGTGAGTGTGTATTACTGACCCGGGTACTGAGGTTGAGCGTCTGTTACTGACCCGGGTACTGAGGGTGAGTGTGTGTTCCTGACCCGGGTACTGAGGGTGAGTGTGTGTTACTGAACCGGTTACTGAGGGTGAGTTTGTGTTCCTGACCCAGGTACTGAGGGTGAGTGTGTGTTACTGACCCGGGTATTAAGGGCGAGTGTGTGTTCCTGATCCGGGTACTGAGGGTGAGTGTGTGTTAGTGACCCGGGTACTGAGGGTGAGTGTGTTAGTGACCCGGGTACTGAGCGTGAGTGTGTGTTCCTGACCCGGGTACTGAGGGTGAGTGTGTGTTAGTGACCCGGGTACTGAGGGTGAGTGTGTGTTCCTGACTCGGGTACTGAGGGTGAGTGTGTGTTACTGACCCAGGTACTGAGGGTGAGTGTGTGTTACTGACCCGGGTACTGAGGGTGAGTGTGTGTTACTGACCCGGGTACTGAGGGTGAATGTGTGTTAGTGACCCGGGTACTGAGGGTGAGTGTGTGTTACAGACCCGGGTACTGAGGGTGAGTGTCTGTTACTTACCCGGATACTGAGAGTGAGTGTGTGTTAGTGACCCGGGTACTCTGGGTGAGTGTGTGTTACTGACCCGGGTACTGAGGGTGAGTGTGTGTTACTGACCCGGGTACTGAGGGTGAGTTTGTGTTACTGACCCGGGTACTGAGGGTGAGTGTCTGTTACTTACCCGGATACTGAGAGTGAGTGTGTGTTAGTGACCCGGGTACTCTGGGTGAGTGTGTGTTACTGACCCGGGTACTGAGGGTGAGTGTGTGTTACTGACCCGGGTACTGAGGGTGAGTTTGTGTTCCTGACCCGGGTACTGAGGGTGAGTGTGTGTTACTGACCCGGGTACAGAGGGTGAGTGTGTGTTCCTGACCCGGGTACTGAGGGTGAGTGTGTGTTAGTGACCCGGGTACTGAGGGTAGGTGTGTGTTCCTGACCCGGGTACTGAGGGTGAGTGTTTGTTACTGACCCGGGTACTGAGGGTGAGTGTGTGTGACTGACCCGGGTACTGAGGGTGAGTGTGTGTTACTGACCCGGGTACTGAGGGTCAGTGTGTGTTCCTGACCCGGGTACTGAGGGTGAGTGTGTGTTACTGACCCGGGTACTCTGGGTGAGTGTGTGTTACTGACCCGGGTACTCTGGGTGAGTGTGTGTTCCTGACCCGGGTACTGAGGGTGAGTGTGTGTTACTGACCCGGGTACTGAGGGTGAGTGTGTGTTACTGACCCGGGTACTGAGGTTGAGCGTCTGTTACTGACCCGGGTACTGAGGGTGAGTATGTGTTAGTTACCCGGGTACTGAGGGTGAGTGTGTGTTAGTGACCCGGGTACTGAGGGTGAGTGTGTGTTCCTGACCCTGGTACTGAGGGTGAGTGTGTGTTACTGACCCGGGTACTGAGGGTGAGTGTGTGTTAGTGACCCGGGTACTGAGGGTGAATGTGTGTTAGTGACCCGGGTACTGAGGGTGAGTGTGTGTTACTGACCCGGGTACTGAGGGTGAGTGTGTGTTACTGACCCGGGTACTGAGGGTGAGTGTGTGTTACTGACCCGGTTACTGAGGGTGAGTGTGTGTCACTGACCCGGGTACTGAGGGTGAGTGTGTGTTCCTGACCCGGTTACTGAGGGTGAGTGTGTGTTACTGACCCGGGTACTGAGGGTGAGTGTGTGTTAGTGACCCGGGTACTCTGGGTGAGTGTGTGTTACTGACCCGGGTACTGAGGGTGAGTGTGTGTTCCTGACCCGGGTACTGAGGGTGAGTGTGTGTTAGTGACCCGGGTACTGAGGATGAGTGTGTGTTACTGACCCGGGTACTGAGGGTGAGTGTGTGTTACTGACCCGGGTACTGAGGGTGAGTGTGTGTTACAGACCCGTGTACTGAGGGTGAGTTTGTGTTACTGACCCGGGTACTGAGGGTGAGTGTGTGTTAGTTACCCGGGTACTCTGGGTGAGTGTGTGTTACTGACCCGGGTACTGAGGGTGAGTGTGTGTTCCTGACCCGGGTACTGAGGGTGAGTGTGTGTTCCTGACCCGGGTACTGAGGGTGAGTGTGTGTTACTGACCCGGGTACTGAGGGTGAGTGTTTGTTACTGACCCGGGTACTGAGGGTGAGTGTGTGTGACTGACCCGGGTACTGAGGGTGAGTGTGTGTTACTGACCCGGGTACTGAGGGTGAGTGTGTGTTCCTGACCCGGGTACTGAGGGTGAGTGTGTGATACTGACCCGGGTACTCTGGGTGAGTGTGTGTTACTGACCCGGGTACTCTGGGTGAGTGTGTGTTCCTGACCCGGGTACTGAGGGTGAGTGTGTGTTACTGACCCGGGTACTGAGGGTGAGTGTGTGTTACTGACCCGGGTACTGAGGGTGAGTGTGTGTTACTGACCCGGGTACTGAGGTTGAGCGTCTGTTACTGACCCGGGTACTGAGGGTGAGTGTGTGTTCCTGACCCGGGTACTGAGGGTGAGTGTGTGTTACTGAACCGGGTACTGAGGGTGAGTTTGTGTTCCTGACCCGGGTACTGAGGGTGAGTGTGTGTTACTGACCCGGGTATTAAGGGTGAGTGTGTGTTAGTGACCCGGGTACTGAGGGTGAGTGTGTGTTACTGACCCGGGTATTAAGGGTGAGTGTGTGTTACTGACCCGGGTACTGAGGGTGAGTGTGTGTTCCTGACCCGGGTACTGAGGGTGAGTGTGTGTTACTGACCCGGGTACTGAGGGTGAGTGTGTATTCCTGACCCGGTTACTGAGGGTGAGTGTGTGTTACTGACCCGGGTACTGAGGGTGAGTGTGTGTTCCTGACCCGGGTACTGAGGGTGAGTGTGTGTTACTGACCCGGGTACTGAGAGTGAATGTGTGTTACTGACCCGGGTACTGAGGGTGAGTGTGTGTTACATACCCGGGTACTGAGGGTGAGTATGTGTTAGTTACCCGGGTACTGAGGGTGAGTGTGTGTTAGTGACCCGGGTACTGAGGGTGAGTGTGTGTTCCTGACCCTGGTACTGAGGGTGAGTGTGTGTTACTGACCCGGATACTGAGGGTGAGTGTGTGTTCCTGACCCGGGTACTGAGGGTGAGTGTGTGTTACTGACCCGGATACTGAGGGTGAGTGTGTGTTACTGACCCGGGTACTGAGAGTGAGTGTGTGTTACTGACCCGGGTACTGAGAGTGAATGTGTGTTACTGACCCGGGTACTGAGGGTGAGTGTGTGTTAGTGACCCGGGTACTGAGGGTGAGTGTGTGTTCCTGACCCGGGTACTGAGGGTGAGTGTGTGTTAGTGACCCGGGTACTGAGGGTGAGTGTGTGTTCCTGACCCGGGTACTGAGGGTGAGTGTGTGTTACTGACCCGGGTACTGAGGGTGAGTGTGTGTTACTGACCCGGGTACTGAGGGTGAGTGTGTGTTAGTGACCCGGGTACTGAGGGTGAATGTGTGTTAGTGACCCGGGTACTGAGGGTGAGTGTGTGTTACTGACCCGGGTACTGAGGGTGAGTGTGTGTTACTGACCCGGGTACTGAGGGTGAGTGTGTGTTACTGACCCGGTTACTGAGGGTGAGTGTGTGTTACTGACCCGGGTACTGAGGGTGAGTGTGTGTTACTGACCCGGGTACTGAGGTTGAGCGTCTGTTACTGACCCGGGTACTGAGGGTGAGTATGTGTTAGTTACCCGGGTACTGAGGGTGAGTGTGTGTTAGTGACCCGGGTACTGAGGGTGAGTGTGTGTTCCTGACCCTGGTACTGAGGGTGAGTGTGTGTTACTGACCCGGGTACTGAGGGTGAGTGTGTGTTAGTGACCCGGGTACTGAGGGTGAGTGTGTGTTACTGACCCGGGTACTGAGGGTGAGTGTGTGTTCCTGACCCGGGTACTGAGGGTGAGTGTGTGTTACTGACCCGGTTACTGAGGGTGAGTGTGTGTCACTGACCCGGGTACTGAGGGTGAGTGTGTTACTGACCCGGTTACTGAGGGTGAGTGTGTGTTACTGACCCGGGTACTGAGGGTGAGTGTGTGTTACAGACCCGTGTACTGAGGGTGAGTTTGTGTTACTGACCCGGGTACTGAGGGTGAGTGTGTGTTAGTTACCCGGGTACTCTGGGTGAGTGTGTGTTACTGACCCGGGTACTGAGGGTGAGTGTGTGTTACTGATCCGGGTACTGAGGGTGAGTGTGTGTTAGTGACCCGGATACTGAGGGTGAGTGTGTGTTACTGACCCGTGCACTGAGCGTGAGTGTGTGTTACTGACCCGGGTACTGAGGGTGAGTGTGTGTTAGTGACCCGGGTACTGAGGGTGAGTGTGTGTTAGTGACCCGGGTACTGAGGGTGAGTGTGTGTTAGTGACCCGGGTACTGAGGGTGAGTGTGTGTTAGTGACCCGGGTACTGAGGGTGAGTATCTGCTGCTCCAGCCTGAGATCATTGGCCTGAGACCGTTAATTGCACAATGCAGCTTCCTTAGATTCCTGACAGCTCCGTCACTTTATCTGACTGTGAATTCTGCAGTTTCCTCCTCTGACGGAAGATTCATATTTTTAAAAGAGAGAGACAGACATTGAGTAGATTGGGAAATAACACCAAGTCCGAGTAGGCCAACAAAGCCTGCCATTTTCCTGAGTTGCATGCAGGTGCACTGCAGCTGACAAGCTGTTGAGAAAGGGTGTCATCGCAGCCTGTCTTCAGCCAGTTTTCTTGTTTCACTTTGTTCTTTCTGAGTTTGTTCTACTTTTGTGGATTGTTGGTATTCCTTGTCTCACTGATTTGCAATATCTTAAAGTTCTGACACGACGGATCATATTCCGACCAGGATGGAGTGGTTACGAGATGCTGTGTCACACTGTCGGAAGCAGACACTCTTCCCTTTGTTTAGCACCGAACAATAAAAGTTTCTCTTGTGGACTCAATCCACACAGTAAACCTGCCACTTAAAGCTACTCCACCCCACACTCACACAACTCCCTTGTTCAGGTGCAGCAGATATTGGAAGGTCAAATCTGACAGCTGTAGAAATGATCAATCTGATGGCAAATGGGTCACAGGCTGCAAGAGAAGAGAAAGATTTGGGGAATTTCAGATCACATCACAGCCGAGGAAGTGCTTGTGAAGTGTAGACACTATTTTAATTTCGGGAAAATAGGCAACCAAATTGTGCACAGCAAGGGCCCGCAAACATTAAATTTGCAAGATAATTTGTTTGCGGTTTGGCCATTGAGGCATTGATCATGTCTAATCAGTCGACATTTGAAGCCTCAACAAATGCTTCTGGAAAGGGAGAGCGACCAAAAACTGCATATCAATGGTCAATAACCAATGTTGGCACAGACGACCCATTTCTGTTCGTACGTCGCTCTGTGCAATCTGCTCATGTAGATGTGTAGAATCTATATGGATCAATACTGCATTGATGTTGATCAATCCTGAATCCACATTGATCAATACTGAATCCACATTGATCAATAATGCATCGATGTTGATCAATACTGAATCCACATTGATCAATACTGAATCCACATTAATCAATACTGAATCCACATTGATCAATATTACAGTCACATTGATCAATACTGAATCCACATTGAGCAATACTGCATCGATGTTGATCAAAACTAAATCCACATTGATCAATACTGAATGCACATTGATCAATACTGAATCCACATTGATCAATACTGAACCAACATTGATCAATACTCAATCTACATTGTTTAATACTGAATCCACATTGATCAATACTGAATCCACACTGATCAACACTGAATCCACATTGATAAATACTGAATCTACATTGTTCAATACAGAATCCACATTGATCAATACTGAATCCGCATTGATCAATACTGAATCCACATTGATCAATACTGAATCTACACTGTTCAATACAGAATCAGATTGATCAATACTGAATCCACATTGATCAATACTGAATCTACATTGATAAATACCGAATCTACATTGATCAATACTCCATCCACCTTGATAAATACTGAATCCTCATTGATCAATACTCCATCCACATTGATCAATACTGAATCCACATTGATCCATACTCCATCCACATTGATCAATACTGAATCAACTTTGAACAATACTGAATCCACATCGATCCATACTCCATCCACATTGATCAATACTGAATCAACTTTGAACAATACTGAATCCACATTGATCAATACTGAATCCACATTGATCCATACTGAATCCACATTGATTAATACTGAATCCACATTGATCAATACAAAATCCACATTGATCAATACTGAATCCACATTGATCAATACTGAATCCACATTGATCAATACTGAATCCACATTGATCAACATTGAATCCACATTGTTTACATTGAATCCACATTGATCAATACTGAATCCACATTGATCAATACTACATCCACTTTGATCAATACTAAATCCACATTGATCAATACTGAATCCACATTGTTTATACTGAATCCACATTGATCAATACTGAATCCACATTGATCAATATTACAGACACTTTGATCAATACTGAATCCTCATTGATCAATATTACAGACACATTGATCAATATGGAATTCACATTGATTGATACTGAGACCACATTGTTTATACTAAATCCACATTGATCAATACTACAGCCACATTGATAAATACTGAATCCACATTGATAAATACTGAATCCACATTGATCAATACTGAATCCATATTGATCAATACTGAATCCACATTGATCAATACTGAATCAACACTGATCAATACTGAATCTACATTGTTCAATACTGAATCGACATTGATCAATACTGAATCCACATTTATCAATACTACATCCACTTTGATCAATACTGAATCCACATTGATCAATACTGAATCCACATTGATCAATACTGAATCTACATTGTTCAATACTGAATCCACATTGATCAATCCTACATCCACATTGATCAATACTGAATCCACATTGATCAATACTACATCCACATTGATCAATACTGAATCCACATTGATCAATACTGAATCCATATTGATCAGTACTACATCCACATTGAGCAATACTGAATCCACATTGATCAATACTGAATCAACACTGATCAATACTGAATCAACACTGATCAATACTTAATCCATATTGATCAATACTACATCCACATTGACCAATACTGAATCCACATTGATCAATATTACAGACACATTGATCAATACTGAATCCACATTGATCAATACTGAATCCACATTGATCAATACTTAATCTACATTGTTCAATACTGAATCCACATTGATCCATACTGAATCCACATTGATCAATATTACAGCCACATTGATCAATACTGAATCCCCATTGATCAATACTGAATCCACATTGATCAATATTACAGCTACTTTGATCAATACTGAATCCTCATTGATCAATATTACAGACACATTGATCAATATGGAATTCACATTGATCAATACTGAATCCACATTGTTTATACTGAATCCAAATTGATCAATACTGAATCCACATTGATCAATACTGAATCTACATTGTTCAATACTGAATCCACATTGATCCATACTGAATCCACATTGATCCATACTGAATCCACATTGATCAATATTACAGCCGCCTTGATCAATACTGAATCCCCATTGATCAATACTGAATCCACATTGATCAATATTACAGCTACTTTGATCAATACTGAATCCTCATTGATCAATATTACAGACACATTGATCAATATGGAATTCACATTGATCAATACTGAATCCACATTGTTTATACTGAATCCAAATTGATCAATACTGAATCCACATTGATCAATACTGAATCCACATTGATCAATAATGAATCCATATTGATCAATAGTGAATCCACATTGATCCATACTGAATCCACATTGATCAATATTACAGCCACTTTGATCAATACTGAATCCTCATTGATCAATATTATGGACACATTGATCAATATGGAATTCACATTGGTCAATACTGAATCTACATTGTTCAATGCTGAATCCACATTTATCATTACTGAATCCACATTGACCAGTACTGAATCCACATTAATCAATACTGAATCAACACTGATCAATACTGAATCAACACTGATCAATACTGAATCCATATTGATCAATACTACATCCACATTGACCAATATTGAATCCACATTGATCAATACTGAATCCACATTGATCAATACTGAATCCACATTGACCAATACTGAATCAACACTGATCAATACTGAATCAACACTGATCAATACTGAATCCATATTGATCAATACTACATCCACATTGACCAATACTGAATCAACACTGATCAATACTGAATCAACACTGATCAATACTGAATCCATATTGATCAATACTACATCCATATTGACCAATACTGAATCCACATTGATCAATACTGAATCAACACTGATCAATACTGAATCCACCTTGATCAACACTGAATCCACATTGAGCGATACTCCACCCACGTTGATCAATACTGAATCTACATTGTTCAATACTGAATCCACATTGATCAATACTGAATCCACATTGATCAATACTGAATCCACATTGATCAATACTGAACCAACATTGATCCATACTGAATCCACATTGATCAATATTACAGCCACATTGATCAATACTGAATCCACATTGATCAATACTGAATCTGCATTGTTCAATACTGAATCCATATTGATCAATACTAAACCCACATTGTTTATACTGAATCCACATTGAGCAATACTGAAACCACATTGATCAATACTGAATCCACATTGATCAATGCTGAATCCACATTTATCATTACTGAATCCACATTGACCAGTACTGAATCCACATTAATCAATACTGAATCAACACTGATCAATACTGAATCAACACTGATCAATACTGAATCCATATTGATCAATACTACATCCATATTGACCAATACTGAATCCACATTGATTAATACTGAATCAACACTGATCAATACTGAATCCACCTTGATCAACACTGAATCCACATTGAGCGATACTCCACCCACGTTGATCAATACTGAATCTACATTGTTCAATACTGAATCCACATTGATCAATACTGAATCCACATTGATCAATACTGAATCCACATTGATCAATACTGAACCAACATTAATCCATACTGAATCCACATTGATCAATATTACAGCCACATTGATCAATACTGAATCCACATTGATCAATACTGAATCTGCATTGTTCAATACTGAATCCATATTGATCAATACTAAACCCACATTGTTTATACTGAATCCACATTGAGCAATACTGAAACCACATTGATCAATACTGAATCCACATTGATCAATATGAATCCACATTGTTTATACTGAATCCACATTGATCAATACTGAATGCACAATGATCAATACTGAATCCACATTGATCAATACTGAATCCACATTGAGCAATACTGAAACCACATTGATCAATACTGAATCCACATTGCTCACTACTGAATCCACATTGATCAATATTGAATCTACATTGCTCAATACTGAATCCACCTTGATCAACACTGAATCCACATTGAGCGATACTCCACCCACGTTGATCAATACTGAATCTACATTGTTCAATACTGAATCCACATTGATCATTACTGAATCCACATTGATCAATATTGAATCCACATTGATCAATACTGAATCCACATTGATCAATACTGAACCAACATTGATCCATACTGAATCCACATTGATCAATATGAATCCACATTGTTTATACTGAATCCACATTTATCAATATGAATCCACATTGATCAATACTGAATGCACATTGATCAATACTGAATGCACATTGATCAATACTGAATCCACATTGAGCAATACTGAAACCACATTGATCAATACTGAATCCACATTGATCAATATGAATCCACATTGTTTATACTGAATCCACATTGATCAATACTGAATCCACATTGATCAATACTGAATGCACATTGATCAATACTGAATCCACATTGATCAATACTGAACCAACATTGATCCATACTGAATCCACATTGATCAATATTGAATCTACATTGTTCAATACTGAATCCACATCGATCAACACTGAATCCACATTGAGCGATACTGAATCCACATTGATCAACACTGAATCCACATTGAGCGATACTGAATCCACATTGATCAACACTGAATCCACATTGATCAATATTGAATCTACATTGTTCAATACTGAATCTACCTTGATCAACACTGAATCCACATTGATCAACACTGAATCCACATTGATCAATACTCCACCCACGTTGATCAATACTGAATCCATTGATCAATACTCCATCCGCACTGATCAATTCTGAATCCACATTGATCAATGCTACATCTACATTGATCAATACTATAACCACATTGATCAATACTGAATCCAAGCATTGTTTGGCATCTTTGAATTTGTCTATATATGCGTTTCTGGAACAGACCTCTTCATTCACCTGAGGAAGGAGCAGCGCTCCGAAAGCTAGTGTTTGAAACAAACCTGTTGAACTTTAACCTGGTGTTGTAAGACTTCGTACTGTGCTCACCCCAGTCCAACACCGGCATCTCCACATCATATTTATCAATACTACTTCACTGCAGTGTGGTTGGCACCATCTGAACTGCTGATGGGCAGAATGTTTCATATCCTGCTTCCCATTGTGCCCAGTCCCAGGGTGAGCAGTTTGGATATCAGAAGGTACAGGTCCGAGGGAGGTCCAACAGAAAACAACAAAGTTCCAATTACAGCCAGAGGCACTGGACCAGGAACCTGCCCAGGCTGAACAAAGGAAACAATTGGATCAGAGACCAAGGTAGAGCAGATGTCATCATCCAAAGGGATGAATATTGGGGAGAACCAGATACTGAGAGTCAATCTGATAATATAGCAGATATTGCACCTCTCACCAAAGACCAACCAAGTCAAAGAGCTTCAAAGGGCAACTCCCAATCTTCCAAGTGTGACAAGGGCATGATCAGAGAGCATGGTGAACCCTTCACATTGATTAAACCTCAGAAATCAGAGGCTTGGGGGACATGGGGAGTATAGAAATATAAATGTAAACATATTTGGATAAAGACTTGGTGGAGTTATAATATTAGGTTGTTCCGGGCTGAAAGAGTGAATGTGTGGGACTAGAGAAAGAGTACGGCCCAGATGGTGATGTCAGAGAATCACATGACTAGGAGGCCGGCAGGCAAAAGCTCTTAACTTCAGCTGAGCAATATCTGTATATTGTATATAATAATAATACAATAATAATATCTGTAAATCGTTATATTCCTATCAATGTCTCAGCAACCATTTCTTTTTTTAAAAAATAATTTTTATTAAGGTTTTCATAAAATATCAATAACAAAATGAAAAAGGAACCCAACAGGGTTAAGTACAAAACATGGTCTAGAAAAGCAGCCCTCCCTCCCCCCCCCCCCCCCCCCCCCCCGTACATAAATAATAAATTAACATTAACACCCCGACTTAACACAACTGGTATATACACCCCCCTGGACCCTCCAGTGTAAATAACAGAAATAAAGTAAACCCCCCCCGACCCCCCCGAGCTGCTGCTGCCATTGACCAATGTCTACCGTTCTGCCAGGAAGTCTAAGAACGGTTGCCACCACCTAAAGAACCCTTGTACCGACCCTCTCAAGGCGAATTTCACCCTCTCCAATTTAATGAACCCTGCATATCGTTGATCCAGGATTCCACGCTTGGGGGCCTCCCATCTTTCCACTGAAGAAGAATCCTTCGCCGGGCTACCAGGGACGCAAAGGCCAGAATTCCGGCCTCTTTCACCTCCTGCACTCCCGGCTCCTCTGCCACCCCAAATATTGCGAGCCCCCAACCCGGTTTGACCCTGGATCCTACCACCCTCGACACCGTCCTTGCTACGCCCTTCCAAAATTCCTCCAGCGCTGGGCATGCCCAGAACATATGGGTGTGATTTGCTGGGCTCCCTGAGCACCTAACACACCTGTCCTCACCCCCAAAGAACCTGCTCATCCTTGTCCCGGTCATGTGTGCCCTGTGCAGCACCTTAAACTGTATGAGGCTGAGCCTCGCGCACGAAGAGGAAGAGTTCACCCTCCCTAGGGCATCTGCCCATGTCCCTTCCTCAATCTCCTCTCCCAACTCCTCCTCCCACTTACCTTTCAACTCCACCACCGAGGCCTCCTCCTCCTCCTGCATCACCTGGTAAGTTTCCGAGATCTTCCCCACTCCCACCCACCCCCCCGAGAGCACCCTGTCCTGTACTGTGTGTGGCAGTAGCCGTGGGAATTCCACCACCTGCCGTCTGGCAAACGCCCTTACCTGTAAGTACCTGAAGGTGTTCCCCAGGGTTAGCCGGTACTTCTCCTCCAGCTCACGTAGGCTCGCGAACTTCCCGTCCACAAACAGGTCCCCCAACTTTCGTATCCCTGCCCTGTGCCACCCCAAAAACCCTCCATCTGTTCTCCCTGGGGCGAACCGGTGGTTCCCCCATATTGGGGTCCACGCCGAGGCCCCAACTTCCCCCCTATGCCGCCTCCACTGCCCCCAGATTTTGAGGGCAGCCGCCACCACCGGGCTCATGGTATACCTCCTGGGAGGGAGCGGCAGCAGCGCCATTGCCAGCGCCCCCAGACTCGTACCCACACAAGACACCATCTCCAGCCTCTTCCATGCAGCCCCTTCCCCTCCATCACCCACTTGCGCACCATCGTCGCATTGGCGGCCCAGAAGTACCCACTGAGGTTGGGCAGCGCCAGTCCCCCCCCCATCTCTACTCCACTCCAGGAACACCCTTCTCACCCTCGGAGTCCCTCGCACCCACACAAAGCCCATTATACTCCTGTTAACCTGCCTAAAAAAGCCTTCGGGATAATCACGGGGAGGCACTGGAACAGGAACAAAAACCTTGGGAGCACCGTCATTTTGATTGACTGCACCCTACCCGCCAGGGACAGCGACAACGCGTCCCACCTCTTGAACTCCTCCTCCATTTGCTCCACCAGCCTTGTAAAATTAAGCCTATGCAGGGCCCCCCAGCTCCTGGCCACCTGGACCCCCAAATACCTGAAGCTCCTCTCCGCCCTTTTTAGTGGGAGCTCGCCAATCCCCCTCTCCTGGTCCTCTGGGTGAACCACGAACAGCTCGCCCTTCCCCATGTTGAGCTTATACTCCGAAAAGTCCCCAAAATCCCTAAGAATCCTCATTACCTCCGGCATTCCCCCCACCGGGTCCACCACATATAGCAGCATGTCGTCCGCATAGAGCGACACCCTATGCTCCTTCCCACCCCGCACCAACCCCCTCCAGTTCCTTGACTCCCTCAGTGCCATAGCCAGGGGTTCAATCGCCAGTGCAAAGAGCAGGGGGGACAGGGGACACCCCTGTCTCGTCCCTCGGTGCAACCGAAAGTACTCGGACCTCCTCCTGTTTGTGGCCACACTTGCCATCGGGACCTCATACAACAGCCTAACCCACCTGACAAACCCCTCCCCAAACCTGAACCTCTTCAGCACCTCCCACGGGTACCCCCACTCTACCCTATCGAAGGCCTTCTCAGCGTCCATCGCCACCACTATCTCCACCTCCCCCTCCCTCGCCGGCATCATGATAACGTTCAAAAGCCTCCGCACATTCGCGTTCAACTGTCTCCCCTTCACAAACCCCGTCTGGTCTTCATGGATGATCTGCAGCACACAATCCTCAATCCTCGTGGCTAAGACCTTCGCCAGCACCTTGGCATCTACATTTAGCAACAAAATTGGTCTGTAAGACCCACACTGCAGGGGATCCTTGTCCCGCTTCAGGATCAAGGAGATCAGTGCCCGGGACATCGTCGGGGGCAAAGCCCCCCCTCCCTTGCCTCATTGAAGGTCCTGACCAGCAACGGGCCCAACAGGTCCATATATTTTTTATAGAATTCGACCGGGAAACCGTCCGGCCCCAGTGCCTTCCCCGCCTGCATGCTTCCTCTCCCTTTGACCAGCTCCTCCAGCCCAATCGGGCCCCCAATCCCGCCACCAGTCCCTCTTCCACCTTTGGAAACCTCAATTGGCCCAGGAAGCGGCCCATCCCGCCCTCCTCCCGTGGGGGCTCGGATCGGTACAATTCCTCATAGAAGTCCCTGAAGACCCCATTGATGCCAACCCCACTCCGCACCACTCTCCCTCCCCTGTCCTTAACTCCCCCGATCTCCCTAGCTGCGTCCCGCTTCCGAAGCTGATGCGCCAGCATCCGGCTTGCCTTTTCCCCATACTCGTAGACCGCCCCCGGACCTTCCTCCACTGCACCTCCGCCTTCCTGGTAGTTACCAGGTCGAATTCGGCCTGGAGGCTGCGCCTCTTCCTGAACCATCCTTCCTCAGGCACCTCCGCATACCTCCTGTCTACCCTCACCATCTCCCCCACCGGCCTCTCCCTCTCCTCCCGCTCCCTCTGCTCCTTGTGGGCCCTGATGGAGATCAGCTCTCCCCTCACCACCGCCTTCAGTGCCTCCCATACCATCCCCACTCGGACCTCCCCGTTGTCGTTGGTCTCCAAGTACCTCTCTATACTTCCTCGGACCCGCTCGCTCACCTCCTCGTCCGCCAACAGCCCCACCTCCAAGCGCCACAGCGGGCGCTGGTCCCTCTCCTCCCCCATCTCCAAGTCCACCCAATGAGGGGCGTGGTCCGAAATGGTTATTGTCGAATACTCGGTATCCTCTACTCTCGCTATCTGCGCCCTACTCAAAATGAAAAAGTCGATTCGGGAATAAGCCTTATGGACATGTGAGAAGAATGAAAATTTCCTAGCCCCCGGCCTTGCAAATCTCCAAGGGTCCACCCCTCCCATCTGGTCCATAAACCCCCTCAGCACTCTAGCCGCCGCCGGCTTCCTACCCGTCCTAGACCTGGAGCGATCCAGTGCCGGATCCAGCACCGTGTTAAAGTCTCCCCCCATTATCAGGCCCACCACTTCCAAGTCTGGGATCCGACCCAAATTACGCCACATAAAACCCGCATCGTCCCAGTTCGGAGCATACACATTGACCAGCACCACCCTCTCTCCCTGCAACTTACCACTTACCATTATGTACCTACCGCCATTATCTGCCACAATGCTCGACGCCTCGAACGACACCTTCTTTCCCACCAACATCGCCACCCCTCGATTTTTGGCATCCAGCCCCGAGTGAAACACCTGACCTACCCACCCTTTCCTCAGTCTTACCTGGTCTGCTACCTGCAGGTGTGTTTCCTGGAGCATAACCACATCCGCCTTCAGCTCCTTCAGGTGCGCGAGCACGCGGGCCCGCTTAACCGG
Organism: Scyliorhinus torazame; assembly: GCF_047496885.1. Taxonomy (NCBI): domain Eukaryota; kingdom Metazoa; phylum Chordata; class Chondrichthyes; order Carcharhiniformes; family Scyliorhinidae; genus Scyliorhinus; species Scyliorhinus torazame. Next base: position 2,439,253 of record NC_092731.1, on the reverse strand, counting down.
CCCATTCAGTCCCCTTACATTCCAGGTTATCAGCCGGATCAGGGGGCTACCCGCCCTCCTCCCCCGCCGACTAGCCAAGACCCCTCCTCGGCCAGTCACGCGCCCGGACCCCACACTGAGCCCGTTCCCCACGGCGGCATACCCCTGTCTTGACCCCCCCCCACTCGCTCCAGCACCCCCTTGACCTTAGCAGCAGCGACTCGATCCCCCCCCCCCTCCCCCACCCCGGGCTAGGACCCATCCTAGCTGATTTACTCCCCCCATTGCACTTCCGCAAGTCAGCTGACTCCTGCATTTCTTGTGGAGTGCCTCGTGTGCCTCCACCTTTACCGCCAGGCCTAAGTTCTCGTCCTCGTTGTCGGAGATCTTTTGTCGGGCCTCGAGGATCGCCACCCCCTGGGCCGTCTGTGTCTCCAGCAGCTTATCAATAGACGCCTTCATCAGCTCAAGCAGGTCCGTTTTAATCTCTCTGAAGCAGCGCTGGATACTCTCCTGCTGCTCCTCCGCCCACTGCATCCACGCTGCCTGGTCTCCGCCCGCCGCCATTTTGTTCTTCTTCCCTCGCACCTTCCTCGGGTCCACCACCACCTTTTTAGTCACCCCGCTCCTAGTAGAAGCCATATACTATCGGGGAGCTGTTATAGACTCCTTCCCACACCGGGAAACATCGATAAAGTGCCGTTTGGGGCCCTGAAAAGAGCCCAAAAGTCTGTTTTTGCGGGAGCCGCAAATAATGGTGCCGGAATGTGCGACTTAGCTCCGCATAGCCGCAACCGGAAGTCTCTCAGCGACCATTTTTTAGCCAATCACAACCCACACAACACAACACAACCAGTGATTCCCCCCCAAACCAGGAAAGGATAAAGAAAGAAGCTTCAAACCAGCTCAACTCACAACAGGACCATTTCCTATCTGCAACTGGACAACACAGCAAGCTGCAAACTGTCAACTTCTTTTACTTTTTATGACCTCTAATGTGTCAAAACTACCCTCCCCTCCTCTGTAATCTGTATGTATATTTGCAGTTTTCAAGTGTTTGCATATTTCTGTAGAAATCAGGATGTAGTTTAATATTTTTATCCAGGTCAGTTTTAGAGTAATAAAACTAACCACTTACTTTACTAAACTCAAGAAAACCTGTCTGAATAGTTCTTTATAATCACAGAATGGAAACACTAATTCGCAAGTTTAACCTCTTTTAAACAAAAAAACCTGTTGTGGTCAAATGAGGAGAGTGATTTGAGCTTTCTTCACCTGCGATAACACTGCTTAAAATCCCTCAGGCAGTAAACAGTGGAGAATATTTGACACAAAACATAATCTGTGTGCAGAGGGATACCTCATCAACTGCAGTGAAAACATCAGATCTGTTTGTCCCTTTATGGAATGTCAAATTTTAGCAGGTTATATACCTTTATGGATTTTATAAGTAAAGTATATTTTTGGAAAAAGAAGTTAAGATCAGGTTTAAATTTAAGGTTTTGGGTATGATTGGGGTTAGGATTAGACTTTCGAGTCAATGTTAGGGTCAATCAGGGTTAGGGTTTAGAGTTAGGATAAGGTGTGCCTGTCGGAGGAAATAAATATTGGTGAGTCCCTCATTTGGGAGAAAAGATCAAAACATCAATATTATTATACAGACAGGTGCCTGATAGTTTGAGGTTGCTTTCAAGTCTGCTGTTGTTCAATTGGTTGTAATTGGGGTACAGAGTCTTCAGTGACAGAGAGGGAGATAGACACACAGACAGGCAGAGGTGTATACATTTTCACTTCAGTCAAATAAATGGAATCACAGCAAATTCCACTCTAAAAACGTTTGAGTTTGAGCTTTAAACATTTGCAGAGACAGAAAGTGGACATTGGACCACTGGAAAATGAGGTTGGAGAAGTAATAATAGGAAACAAAGAAATGGCAGAGGAACTGAATAGTTACTTTGCATCAGTCTTCACGGTGGAAGATACCAGCAAGATGCCAGAGCTCCAGGAGAACCAGGGGGCAGAGGTGAGTGCAGTGACTATTACTAAGGAGAAGGTGCTCGGTACCTATAGCTTCATCAGACCCTGGATTTAACAAAAGGATATTGGCAGGTACCCCTTGCAAAAGAGACCAGGAAGAAAACTGCCTTTGTGATCCCTGCTGGCCTTAACTAATGCCGCATTCAACCCAATTATTTTATTTTCCAATTAAGGGGCAATTTAACGTGGCCAATGCACTTATTGAGTTGTGGGGGTGAGACCCACACAGACACGGGGAGAATGTGCAAACTCCACACAGACAGTGACCCGGGGCTGCGATTGAACCCAGGTCCTCAGCGCCATATGCAGCAGTGCTAACAACTGCGCTGCAGTACCAACCCTCTTTACGCAACACCTTCGATTGCACACTCCTACAATTTCCAAACACGGATGGGCCAAGCCCTACATCCCCATCGCCAGCTTGGCGCCGCACACTTGGATGATGTGGTCATCCACTGTGTAACTTGGGAGGTACATATGCGGCACCTGAAGTAGATGATTGACACTCTACAGAATGCAGGGCTCACTGTCAACCCCATGAAATGTCATCTGGGGGTAAGGGAGGCAAATTACTGACTTTGGGAGGGGTTAATTATGCTACAGGAGAAAAAAGTGTAAGTTATAAGAGACTGACTGTGGTAGTCGGTATTAGGGGTATTACGGTACCTAGGTTGAGGCTGTAAGATCATTGGTGTGGGAGGTACCTGAGACAGGAAGATCATTGGTGAAGCCTGCCAGCTGGTTCCGCCCAGTAAGGCGGAGTATAAGAGTCTGTGTCTCCCTAGCAGCTGCATTCTGTACCTGCGCTGCTGGGGAAACATCTAGTCCAATAAAGCCTTCAATTGTCTCCAATCTCGCTTCTGGAGTCATTGATCGAGCATCAATTTATTGGACTAGATTTTAAAGAATGGAGCTCCGAATCAAGCCGGAGTGTCTGCAACTCAGCCCCCACTTGGCAAACTCAGCGGCAACCTTCAAACACTGGCTGGCGTGCTTCAAAGGGTACCTCAGGACGGCCACGACTCCACCCACGGAGGACCAGAAACTGCAAGTTCTCCATTCGAGGGTGAGCCCAGAGATCTACACCCTCATCGAGGATGCGGACGATTTCGAGGCCGTGATGGCCCTGTTGAAATGACACTACATTCGTCCAGTAAACCAGGTTTACGCCCGACATCTGCTAGCGACAAGGCGACAAATCGCGGGGGAATCACTGGATGAATTCTACCGCACGCTCCTGGTACTGGGTAGGAACTGTGACTGCCCGCAAGTTTCAGCCAGCGACTATACAGAACTTTAAATCCGGGACGCATTCGTTGCAGGTATGCTGTCCTCCCAAATCCGTCAGCAGCTGCTGGAGAAAGAGACACTAGGCCTCAAGGAGGCACGGGCCCTTGCTTGCTCCTTGGATGTGGCCTCCTGAAACGCCCGCGCGTACTTCCCCGACTGCGCGGCAGCCCATTGGGCGGCGTGGAACCCACCCGCAGCCGACCCCGATGCATCCCCCATCCCCCCACAAGCTTGTGCCGCACGGCTACCATCACTGACCCAGCCAACTCATAAAAAAACAGGTCGGGGCATTTCTTGGTTTGGCTGGTTATTGCCTATGATTCATCCCCAACTTTAAATCCATGGGCACCCCTTTTGCAGGGGAGATTTGAGGAGAGCCAGATTTACAGACTGGGTTCAGTGGTCAGAGATAGTTGGGAAGGTCCTTTCAGGCTTTAAGGATACACTGTGTGCTCACCCCGTCCTTCACTCTCCCAATTTCAACAAACAGATGGAGTTACAAACTGATGCAGGTTTGGGGTGGTTATTGTCACAGGATGGGTGGAAATGAATATCCACTTCTATACATTAGCTGTAAATTGTTACCTGTGGTAAAACATTATTCCACAATTGAAAAAGAAGCTTTGGCCATTAAATGGGCATTTAAGTCGCTGAAATATTATTTCACTGGGAGGCATTTTCTTTTTTTTACGCACCATGCTCCCTTGACCTGGATGTTCAGGAACCTGGACCGGAACAACAGGACCTCCCGATGCTACCTCAGATTATAACTATTCCATTTTGTTGTGGTCCCTTGCTCAGGTAATGGCAATGTTGATGCTCTCTCAAGGATGCTCCCCATGTTTGTACAACCTTCCCCTGGGTATATAAATCAGCCTGGAAAGAGGATCTGCAATGTCACAAGGGGCCAGGTACGGGTGGGGTGGTATTTCCGATACTCGCTCCTCCACTTTCTTGATCGCATCTGTCCCTCACTCAACATAGCCACCGAGTACAGCCAGGCCTTACACAAGATGGCCACCAGCAATCCTCGAAGGAACTGATGGTCTTCAACCCTTCTGCACTATAAATTCTATATTCTATCTTAAACTGAAATAAATGCACTTACAAAGAAATGATGCGAGAGTTAGTGAGATCAGACAGTTGTGGACATTTAAGGAGATATTTGATAACTCTCAACAAGAATTTATTGTATATAGAAAGAAGGATTCTGTGAGAAGATTTCACCGTCCAAGGCTAAGAAAGTTAAAAATGGTATCAAATTGAAAAGAAAAAGTATGCATAATCCTGCAAAAATCTGTAATCGGCCAGAATATTGGGAGCATTTTCAAAACCAGCAAGGGGTGAGTAAAAAAGATAAAGAGGGAGAAATAGCAAGAAATATAAAAACAGACAACAAAAGCTTCTGCAACATCAAAAGGAATGTGGAGCTAAATTGGGTGTTGGCCACTTGCAGAGTGATAATGGAGATTTAATAATGACAGAGATTTTGAAAAAGTATTTTGTATCTGTTTTTACAGCAGAAAATACAAAAAGAATCCCAAGAATAATAGAAAACAGGAGACAGCTGGGAGAGAGGAACTGAGAACAATCACGAGAGAAAATGTTTCTTGAAATTAATTTATGGGACGTTTGTTGACCTCGAGAAAATGGTGGCGAGCTTGTCTTCCTCAACCACTGAAGCCTATGTGGTGTAGGTATATCCCCAGTGCTATTAGGGAGGGAGTTCCAGGATTTTGACCCAGCGACAGGGAAGGAACAGTCATAAATTTCCAAGTCAAGATGGTGAGCGACTTGGAGGGGAACTTCCAAGTGATGCTGTTCCCACGTGTCTGCTGCTCTTGTCCTTCTAGATGGTAATAGTCATGTGTTTGGAAGGTGCTGTCTCAGGAGCCTTGGTAAGTTCCTGCAGTGCATCTTGTTGTCGGTATACACTTGGAAAATTACTCTGAAAATTCAGAAAACTAATTGGACTAATGGTTGACAAGTCCCCAGGAACTGATGGGCTGAATCCTGGGGTGGTAAAGGAATTGGTTTCAGAGACAGTAGATGCATTGGTTGTAATTCTCTAGATTTTGGAACGGTCCTGGTGAATCAGAAAGCCACAGAAGTATTTTTTGAAGAGTTATTTAAGGGAGAAACAATGGGGCTAGCCCGTAGAGTACCCGGGCTAGTCAGCCGGCCTAACAGCCTTCATTGATAAAATGCTACAATATATTATTCAAGAGACAGCAGCAGAATATTTAGATAATCATAATGCAATTAGTCATTCTTAACATGGTTTTATAAAAGAGAAATTGTGTTTGACAAATTTATTATTGTTCTTGAGGATGTAAAAGCAGAGTGGGTAAAGGATAACCAGTATATGCAGTGAATGTATTTGGATTTCCGAAAGGCATTTGATAAGGTTCCACATAAAAGGTTACTGCACAAGATTAGAGCTCATGAGGTTAGGGGTGATGTATCATATTGGTTAGAGGACCGGTTCACTAATGAGAAATAGAGGGTGCAATCTAATGGAGAAGTAGTCACTTTCGGGTCTTGGGGAGTTTTTCCCCGGGCTAGCCCACACTTTGAATTTCTTCCATCACTGGGGACCTGAACTGGGATCAGCCATGATCACATTGAGGGTGTTAGGCTCGGGAGGCTAAATTGCCGACTCCTGTTCCGAGGTCATGTGATCTACGGAGGAGATGCTCTCCGAGGTCATGTGATCTACGGAGGAGATGCTCTGGCTGATTTTGCAATCCAGCTCTTGGTAACATTGTAGGTAGCAGATGAGGAACAGATCCGCCATGATAGAATGGCGGAGCAGACTCGATGGGCCGAATACCCTAATTCTGCTCCTATATCTTATGAACTTATGAACTCACTGGCCGGACGGTCCCTCAGAGATCAGGCCACCATTTTGAAAGGGTGCCCCGATCTCTAAGAGAGCTTGAGGTCCCCTCACTCCCACCCACAAGCAATGTCACCCCTCCACATACATGGGCATTACCCCACACGTTCCCAGCGGAGGCCACCCCGCTATGGGTTCTCTGAGGACCGCCTTTTCAGGCCTTCCCATGCCTCCTTTCAGGACCCTTCACCCCCTCAATCTTCTGGAGGCCCCTTCATACCCGCCCTTCACTCCCCTCCACCCTCCATATGCCCCCATCACTCCTCCTTTCATAGGCATGGCTCTCCTCAGGCCTTGGCCCTTGGCACTGCCATCCTGGCACCCTGGTAGTGATTCTTCCAGCCTCGCAATGCCACTTGAGCACATTGGCAGTGCCAGGGTTGCAGTGCCAAGGTGCCAGTCAGGCAGTGCCATGGTGCCTGGGGGAGAGCTAGGGTGCCACCCTACCCTGTCCCTGACCACCCAGAGGCCTCCAATGGTCTGGGAGACCCCCCGGGTGCCGTTCCCCCATATCTACATTTGTGTGGGCCAGTACTAATCGGCGCTCAGCTGGGGTCTCCCTGAGGAGGACAGTCGATGCCGGGAGCCGGCTAGATCTGGCGTCAGCAACCCACTTAGCCGTATGAGATTTCAATGGGCGGGACCCAGTTTGTGATGCCTCGCGATATCTGCTTAGATCATGAAGTGCAATGACTGTCGGGAAGCCCGAGGGAGGTTTCCCCTTCTGGCATCTACCAGCGACATCAGACCTCCATTCGGGCGCAATGTGCCCAGAGAGTTTGGATAAATGGATCATTTTCAGGTTGGCAAACTGTAACTAGTGTAGTGCTACAGGAGTCAGTGCTGGGGCATTAACTATTCATGATCTATATTAACAACTTGGATGAAGGGACCAACAATATGTAGCCAAGTTTGCAGATGATACAAAGATGGATCGGAAAGCAAGTTGATGCAAAGACTCTACAAGTGGATCTGTCAGCTGACGTGGCCATAAACATTGGAATTTGGGGTATAATGTGGGGACATGTGAGGTTGTCTACTTTGGCAGGAAAAATAGAAAAGCAAAATATTATTTAAATAGAGAGAGAGAGACTGCAGAATTCTGAAGTACAGAGGGACCTGGATAACCTTGTGCAAGAATCACAAAACGTTAGCATGTAGGTTTTGCAAGTAATTAGGAGGGCAAATAGAATGTTGGCCTTTATTGCAACAGGAATAGAGAATAAAAGTAGGAACTTTTGCTGGAACTGTACAAGACATTAGTGCGGCTGCAGCTGGGGTCTGGGTACAATGAGGGATATATTTGTATTGGAAACAGTTCAGAAGTGTTTCACTGGACTGATTTCTGGGATGAAGGTGTTTGTCTGATGAGGAAAGTTTGAGCAGGTTGGGCCGATACAAATTGAAGTTCAGAAGATTGGGAGGTGATCTTATTGAAACTTATAAGATTCTGAGGGGGCTTGAGAGGGTGGATGGTCCCTTGTGGGGAATTTAAAACAAAGGACACAATAAGGGACTCTCCCATTTAAACAGAGATGAGAAGGAGTTTCTTCTCCCAAAGGATCATTTATCTGTGGAATTCTGTGGAGAGTGGAGGAGGCTGTGGGTCATTAATGTAGTCAATGCTGAGTTGGATAGATTTTTGAGGGAGTCAGGGGTATGGGGAACAGGCTGGGAAATGGAGTAAAGGCACAGTCAGATCCATCATAATCGTATTGAACAATGACATGGGCTGGTTTAGCTCAATGGGCTAGACAGCTGGTTTGTAATGCAGAACAAGACCAGCAGCGCGGGTTCAATTCCCATACCAGCTTACCTGAACAGGTGCCGAATGTGGTGACTAGGGGCTTTTCACAGTAACTTCATGCTTGTGGCAATAAAAGATTTTTAAAAATCATACGCTAGACGGGCCGAATGGCTGACACCTGCTCCTATTTGTAGATTGAATGTTTGCATTACCTTAAAAAGGCTTTGTTTCATCAGATATTTGCGTAATAAATTAACTCATTTTATGATTAAGGTATTATTTTCGTTTGTAATTCTCCATGTGGGTGATGTGTTTAATGTGAGAGAAAATTGTTCCAGTTTAGCTGAGTGAGTCTCTGCGTGGCGGTGAATGGGTTAACTCTCCCTGCCTCCTCTCTCTGATCTTCGGGAGTTGCTGAGCGCTGGAGTTTAATCCCACTTGGCCGCAGCTCCGGCTCTGGTCCGGGTGCTGAAGTGAAAGTGGACAGAGAGGAAAGCGGCTGGATAGATATTTAGCACAAATTAAAGAAAGAAAAGAAAACTCCAACAACATGTGAGTCATTAGTAAACTTGCATATTTAACTTACTCTTTTCAAATATTGATGTTACCGGTGCGAATATAAAAACGAAATGAAGTCTGGGCTGAGTTAGGGTGAATAGTGCGGATGTATGTGATCGGTGTAAAGTTTCTCAGTGAATTGGTGAATTGTCTGGGACCCTGGATGTGTTTGACCCTCTTGTGGGGCTGGAGATTGGGACGAGGATCCAGGGAGCTGTACAATCACCCAGACCAAGATTGTTGTCCCCATGCGTTTGCCTCTGATCCTAATATTCAGAGAGTTGATATTAATTTGAATATAATTACAGAGAGTTTGCTTTGTGAATAGTTATATTACCAGACTGTTCGATGCAGTTGGGATAAAGAACCGTTTGACTGAATGTTAAATAAATAGGCGAGACAGGGCAGAGTGGTTAGCACTGCTGCACAGTGCCAGCACCCGGGTTCGATTCCAGACTCAGATAGCTGTCTGTGCGGAGTCTGCACGTCCTCCCCGTGTCTCCGTGGGTTTCCACCGGGTGCTCCAGTTTCATCCCACAGTGCAAAGATGTACATTAGGCACGCTAAATTGTCCCTTAGTGTCCAAAGATAAGGTGAGGTTACGGGGATAGGGCAGGGGAGGGTACTCTTTCAGGGGGTCAGGGCAGCATTGATGGGCCAAATGCCTCCTTCTCACTGCAGAGATTCTCTCATTCTATGTGAATAATTCTTTCACAATCTTGGGACTAAATATATCTCAGGGTGGACTGGACAATGTTGCACTTTTGAGGTTGTCAATGAATTTGCATTTGCACAAGGTCCATATAATTTTCTATCTGATGGATAAGCAAACTTTCTAACTGACATGAAATCTAAGAAAGCGGCAGGTGAACTTTGACTCTAACTCGAGAATGTCCAGTTCTCTGTCAGTCCGAATGAGAAGTGTAACAGTCTGAGGAAGGGTGTGCACATCAATATTAACTATAAAATGAGACTGGAAATATTGAATTGTGTTCTGCTGTTCACTTCTGACAGTTAAAGTGAAATAAGCAGAAAGTTTCCTGCGCCTCCTGTCACTGACCATCATGGGTTCAATAAATCGGCTTTGAAAAGTGATGTGGGCAGTCGATTAACCATCTCTTGTATGTGGCAGGGCACTGGACCATGTCAAACTGCTTGGTGCACTGCAGAAACAGACCAGTGAACTGTACCCAGTATCCCCAAAGTCCTCATTCTAATAAAGAACCTTTGTTAAATTAATAAATTGATCTTAAATTCAGGGCAGCAATTGTTGCTTCTCACCTGCATTCGTCTCCAGAGCTAATTTCTCTGCCCCTCTCTCCATCAGTGAGTCTCTTACCCTTGCACTCACTCATTTTCCAGAACTTTCTCTCATTCCGGCATTATCTTTCCCTTAAACATTCTCTCTCTCACCAGTTTTTTAAATTCTCTCCCTGCACCATGGGTTAGATACAGAGTAAAGCTCCCTCTACACTGTCCCCATCAAACACTCCCAGGACACGTACAGCACGTGGTTGAATACAGAGTAAAGCTCCCTCTACACTGTCCCCATCAAACACTCCCAGGACACGTACAGCACAGGGTTAGATACAGAGTAAAGCTCCCTCTAAAATGTCCCCATCAAACACTCCCAGGACAGGTACAGCACGGGGTTAGATACAGAGTAAAGCTCCCTCTACACTGTCCCCATCAAACACTCCCAGGACAGGTACAGCACGGGGCTGGGTACAGAGTAAAGATCACTCTCACAGTCCCCATCAAACACTCCCAGGACAGGTACAGCACGGGGTTAGATACAGAGTAAAGCTCCCTCTACACTGTCCCCATCAAACACTCCCAGGACAGGTACAGCACAGGGGTGGATACAGAGTAAGGCCCCCTCTACACTGTCCCCCATCAAACACTCCCAGGACAGGTACAGCACGGGGTTAGACACAGAGTAAAACTCCCTCTACACTGTCCCCATCAAACACTCCCAGGACAGGTACAGCACGGGGTTAGATACAGAGTAAAGCTCTTTCTACACTGTCCCCATCAAACATTCCCAGGACAGGTACAGCACGGGGTTAGATACAGAGTAAAGCTCCCTCTACACTGTCCCAATCAAACACTCCCAGGACAGGTACAGCACGGGGTTAGATACAGAGTAAAGCTCCCTCTACACTGTCCCCATCAAACATTCCCAGGACAGGTACAGCACAGGGGTAAATACAGAGTAAGGATCCCTCTACACTGTCCCCCATCAAACACTCCCAGGACAGGTACAGCACGGGGTTAGATACAGAGTGAAACTCCCTCTACACTGTCCCCATCAAACACTCCCAGGACAGGTACAGAACGGGGTTAGATACAGAGTAAAGCTCTTTCTACACTGTCCCCATCAAACATTCCCAGGACAGGCACAGCACGGGGTTAGATACAGAGTAAAGCTCCCTCTACACTGTCCCAATCAAACACTCCCAGGACAGGTACAGCACGGGGTTAGATACAGAGTAAAGCTCCCTCTACACTGTCCCCATCAAATACTCCCAGGACAGGTACAGCACGGGGTTAGATACAGAGTAAAGCCCCCTCTACACTGTCCCCATCAAACACTCCCAGGACAGGTACAGCACGGGGTTAGATACAGAGTAAAGCTCTTTCTACACTGTCCCCATCAAACACCCCCAGGACAGGTACAGCACGGGGTTAGATACAGAGTAAAGCTCCCTCTCCACTGTTCTCATCAAACACTCCCAGGACAGGTACAGCACGGAGTTAGATACAGAGTAAAGCTCCCTCTACACTGTCCCCATCCAGCATTCCCAGGATAGGTACAGCATCGGGTTAGATACAGAGTAAAGCTCCCTCTGCACTGTCCCCATCAAACATTCCCAGGACAGGTACAGCGCGGGGTTAGATACAGAGTAAAGCTCCCTCTACACTGTCCCCATCAAACACTCCCAGGACAGGTACAGCACGGGGTTAGATACAGAGTAAAGCTCCCTCTACACTGTCCCCATCGAACACTCCCAGGACAGGTACAGCACGGGGTTAGATACAGAGTAAAGCTCCCTCTACACTGTCCCCATCAAACACTACCAGGACAGGTACAGCACGGGGTTAGATACAGAGCAAAGCTCCCTCTACACTGTCCCCATCAAACACTCCCAGGACAGGTACAGCACGGGGTTAGATACAGAGTAAAGCTCTTTCTACACTGTCCGCATCAAACATTCCCAGGACAGGCACAGCACGGGGTTAGATACAGAGTAAAGCTCCCGCTACACTGTCCCCATCAAACACCACCAGGACAGGTACAGCACGGGGTTAGATACAGAGTAAAGCTCCCTCTACACTGTCCCCATCAAACACTCCCAGGACAGGTACAGCACGGGGTTAGATACAGAGCAAAGCTCCCTCGACACTGTCCCCATCAAACACTCCCAGGACAGGTACAGCACGGGGTTAGATACAGAGTAAAGCTCTTTCTACACTGTCCCCATCAAACATTCCCAGGACAGGCACAGCACGGGGTTAGATACAGAGTAACGCTCCCGCTACACTGTCCCCATCAAACACCCCCAGGACAGGTACAGCACGGGGTTAGATACAGAGTAAAGCTCCCTCTACACTGTCCCCATCAAACACTCCCAGGACAGGTACAGCACGGGGTTAGATACAGAGTAAAGCCCCCTCTACACTGTCCCCATCAAACACTCCCAGAACAGGTACAGCACGGTGTTAGATACAGAGTAAAGCTCCCTCTAGGCTGTCTCCATCAAACACTCCCAGGGCAGGTACAGCACGGGGATAGATACAGAGTAAAACTCTCTCTACACTGTCCCATCAAACACTCCCAGCACAGGTACAGCACGGGTTTAGATACAGAGTAAATCTCCCTCCACACTGTCCTCATCAAACACTCCCAGGACAGGTACAACATGGGGTTAGATAGAGAGTAAAGCTCCCTCTACAAGGTCCCCATCAAACACTCCCAGGACTGGTACAGCACGGGGTTAGATAGAGAGTAAAGCTCCCTCTACACTGTCCCCATCAAACATTCCCAGGACAGGTACAGCACGGGGTTAGATACAGAGTAAAGCTCTTTGTACACTGTCCCCATCCAGCATTCCCAGGACAGGTACAGCACGGGGTTAGATACAGAGTAAAGCTCTTTCTACACTGTCCCCATCAAACATTCCCAGGACAGGCACAGCACGGGGTTAGATACAGAGTAAAGCTCCCGCTACACTGTCCCCATCAAACACCCCCAGGACAGGTACAGCACGGGGTTAGATACAGAGTAAAGCTCCCTCTACACTGTCCCCATCAAACACTCCCAGGACAGGTACAGCACGGGGTTAGATACAGAGTAAAGCCCCCTCTACACTGTCCCCATCAAACACTCCCAGAACAGGTACAGCACGGTGTTAGATACAGAGTAAAGCTCCCACTAGGCTGTCTCCATCAAACACTCCCAGGGCAGGTACAGCACGGGGATAGATACAGAGTAAAACTCTCTCTACACTGTCCCATCAAACACTCCCAGCACAGGTACAGCACGGGTTTAGATACAGAGTAAATCTCCCTCCACACTGTCCTCATCAAACACTCCCAGGACAGGTACAGCATGGGGTTAGATAGAGAGTAAAGCTCCCTCTACAAGGTCCCCATCAAACACTCCCAGGACTGGTACAGCACGGGGTTAGATAGAGAGTAAAGCTCCCTCTACACTGTCCCCATCAAACACTCCCAGGACAGGTACAGCACGGGGTTAGATACAGAGTAAAGCTCTTTGTACACTGCCCCCATCAAACACTCCCAGGACAGGTACAGCACGGGGTTAGATACAGAGTAAAGCTCCCTCTACACTGTCCCCATCAAACACTCCCAGCACAGGTACAGCACGGGGTTAGATACATAGTAAAGCTCCCTCCACACTGTCCTCATCAAATACTCCCAGGACAGGTACAGCACGGGGTTAGATACAGAGTAAAACTCTCTCTACACTGTCCCATCAAACACTCCCAGCACAGGTACAGCACGGGGTTAGATACAGAGTAAAGCTCCCTCCACACTGTCCTCATCAAACATTCCCAGGACAGGTACAGCACTGGGTTAGATACAGAGTAAAGCTCCCTCTACGCTGTCCCCATCAAACACTCCTAGCACAGGTACAGCACGGGGTTAGATACAGAGTAAAGCTCCCTCTACACTGTCCCCATCAAACACTCCCCGGACAGGTACAGCACTGGGTTAGATACAGAGTAAAGCTCCCTCTACACTGTCCCCATCAAACACTCCCAGGACAGGTACAGCACGTGGTTAGATACAGAGTAAAGCTCCCTCTACGCTGTCCCCATCAATCACTCCCAGGACAGGTACAGCACGGGGTTAGATACAGAGTAAAGCTCCCTCCACACTGTCCTCATCAAACACTCCCAGGACAGGTACAGCACTGGGTTAGATACAGAGTAAAGCTCCCTCTACGCTGTCCCCATCAAACACTCCCAGCACAGGTACAGCACGGGGTTAGATACCGAGTAAAGCTCCCTCTACGCTGTCCCCATCAAACACTCCCAGGACAGGTACAGCACGGGGTTAGATACAGAGTAAAGCTCCCTCTACACTGTCCCCATCAAACACTCCCACGATATGAACTTTAGAGTTCTTACACATATCCAAATGGTGATGCTCTACGACTTCTTTAATATGGCTTTAAATATATTCATCTGATTGTTTTCAGGTTCCTCTGTAGGAAATCAATTGAGGATCAACTTTGTGAATCCTATGTAAAGATGGAACCCTGGAGCCCAGTGGCAGGAGCAGCAAGTCACTGTAGCCGGGGTGGATCCTCAGATGGAAGCACCATGTACAGTTTTACACTAAGCGGAATGCCTCAGGGACACACCTCCCCCCATCTCATCACAAATAATTTCAGTTGCTGTCACAAGAGATTTGAGGACTGTGCAAGTGGTCTGATCGGAGACAATTCCATGAAGTGTGATTATGGTCTTAGTTCCATTCCCAAGCGTCTGTGCCTCGTGTGTGGTGACGTTGCCTCCGGATACCATTATGGGGTAGCTTCCTGTGAAGCTTGTAAAGCTTTCTTCAAACGCACGATACAAGGTCCAGCTATCTTTCCCTGGCTTCATTCCTCCGTTGCTTTTGTTTGAATGGACAATGATGGTGATTGAAAGGCAATTCCACCTTGGGTTAACAATGTTCGCACCAAACACTCCCAGGTAGAAATGGTCAGATACAGAGAACTCAGGTTGGAGACAACATTTCTCCGGTAACAATGTGCACTGAACAAAGAGGTTTATACTGTATCTAACCCCGTGCTGTACCTGTCCTGGGAGCGTTTGATGGGGACAGTGTAGAGGGAGCTTTACTCTGTATCTAACCCGTGCTGTACCTGTCCTGGGAGTGTTTGATGGGGACAGTGTAGAGGGAGCTTTACTCTGTATCTAACCCGTGCTGTACCTGGCCTGGGAGCGTTTGATGGGGACAGTGTAGAGTGAGCTTTACTCTGTATCTAACCCGTGCTGTACCTGTCCTGGGAGCGTTTGATGGGAACAGTGTAGAGGGAGCTTTACTCTGTATCTAACCCCGTGCTGTACCTGTCCTGGGAGCGTTTGATGGGGACAGTGTAGAGGGAGCTTTACTCTGTATCTAACCCCGTGCTGTACCTGTCCTGGGAGCGTTTGATGGGAACAGTGTAGAGGGAGCTTTACTCTGTATCTAACCCGTGCTGTACCTGGCCTGGGAGCGTTTGATGGGGACAGTGTAGAGGGAGCTTTACTCTGTATCTAACCCGTGCTGTACCTGGCCTGGGAGCGTTTGATGGGGACAGTGTAGAGGGAGCTTTACTCTGTATCTAACCCGTGCTGTACCTGTCCTGGGAGCGTTTGATGGGAACAGTGTAGAGGGAGCTTTACTCTGTATCTAACCCCGTGCTGTACCTGTCCTGGGAGTGTTTGATGGGGACAGTGTAGAGGGAGCTTTACTCTGTATCTAACCCCGTGCTGTACCTGTCCTGGGAGCGTTTGATGGGAACAGTGTAGAGGGAGCTTTACTCTGTATTTAACCCCGTGCTGTACCTGTCCTGGGAGTGTTTGATGGGGACACTGTAGAGGGAGCTTTACTCTGTATCTAACCCCGTGCTGTACCCATCCTGGGAGTGTTTGATGGGGACAGTGTAGAGGGAGCTTTACTCTGTATCTAACCCCGTGCTGTACCTGTCCAGGGAGTGTTTGGTGGGGACAGTGTAGAGGGAGCTTTACTCTGTATCTAACCCCGTGCTGTACCTGTCCAGGGAGTGTTTGATGGGGACAGTGTAGAGGGAGCTTTACTCTGTATCTAACCCCGTGCTGTACCCGTCCTGGGTGTGTTTGATGGGGACAGTGTAGAGGGAGCTTTACTCTGTATCTAACCCCGTGCTGTACCTGTCCTGGGAGTGTTTGATGGGGACAGTGTAGAGGGAGCTTTACTCTGTATCTAACCCTGTGCTGTACCTGTCCTGGGAGTGTTTGATGGGGTCAGTGTAGAGGGAGCTTTACTCTGTATCTAACCCCGTACTGTACCTGTCCTGGGAGTGTTTAATGGGGACAGTGTAGAGGGAGCTTTACTCTGTATCTAACCCTGTGCTGTACCTGTCCTGGGAGTGTTTGATGGGGAAAGTGTAGAGGGCGCTTTACTCTATCTAACCCCGTGCTCTACCACTCCTGGGAGTGTTTGATGGGGACAGTGTAGAGGGAGCTTTACTCTGTATCTAACCCCGTGCTGTACCTGGCCTGGGAGTGTTTGATGGGAACAGTGTAGAGGGAGCTTTACTCTGTATCTAACCCCGTGCTGTACCTGTCCTGGGAGCGTTTGATGGGAACAGTGTAGAGGGAGCTTTACTCTGTATTTAACCCCGTGCTGTACCTGTCCTGGGAGTGTTTGATGGGGACACTGTAGAGGGAGCTTTACTCTGTATCTAACCCCGTGCTGTACCCATCCTGGGAGTGTTTGATGGGGACAGTGTAGAGGGAGCTTTACTCTGTATCTAACCCCGTGCTGTACCTGTGCAGGGAGTGTTTGGTGGGGACAGTGTAGAGGGAGCTTTACTCTGTATCTAACCCCGTGCTGTACCTGTCCAGGGAGTGTTTGATGGGGACAGTGTCGAGGGACCTTTACTCTGTATCTAACCCCGTGCTGTACCCGTCCTGGGAGTGTTTGATGGGGACAGTGTAGGGGGAGCTTTACTCTGTATCTAACCCCGTGCTGTACCTGTCCTGGGAGTGTTTGATGGGGACAGTATAGAGGGAGCTTTACTCTTTATCTAACCCCGTGCTGTACCTGTCCTGGGAGTGTTTGATGGGGACAGTGTAGAGGGAGCTTTACTCTGTATCTAACCCCGTGCTGTACCTGTCCTGGGAGTGTTTGATGGGGACAGTGTAGAGGGAGCTTTACTCTGTATCTAACCCTGTGCTGTACCTGTCCTGGGAGTGTTTGACGGGGTCAGTGTAGAGGGAGCTTTACTCTGTATCTAACCCCGTACTGTACCTGTCCTGGGAGTGTTTAATGGGGACAGTGTAGAGGGAGCTTTACTCTGTATCTAACCCTGTGCTGTACCTGTCCTGGGAGTGTTTGATGGGGAAAGTGTAGAGGGCGCTTTACTCTATCTAACCCCGTGCTCTACCACTCCTGGGAGTGTTTGATGGGGACAGTGTAGAGGGAGCTTTACTCTGTATCTAACCCCGTGCTGTACCTGGCCTGGGAGTGTTTGATGGGAACAGTGTAGAGGGAGCTTTACTCTGTATCTAACCCCATGCTGTACCTGTCCTGGGAGCGTTTGATGGGAACAGTGTAGAGGGAGCTTTACTCTGTATTTAACCCCGTGCTGTACCTGTCCTGGGAGTGTTTGATGGGGACACTGTAGAGGGAGCTTTACTCTGTATCTAACCCCGTGCTGTACCTATCCTGGGAGTGTTTGATGGGGACAGTGTAGAGGGAGCTTTAAACTGTATCTAACCCCGTGCTGTACCTGTGCAGGGAGTGTTTGGTGGGGACAGTGTAGAGGGAGCTTTACTCTGTATCTAACCCCGTGCTGTACCTGTCCAGGGAGTGTTTGATGGGGACAGTGTCGAGGGACCTTTACTCTGTATCTAACCCCGTGCTGTACCCGTCCTGGGAGTGTTTGATGGGGACAGTGTAGGGGGAGCTTTACTCTGTATCTAACCCCGTGCTGTACCTGTCCTGGGAGTGTTTGATGGGGACAGTATAGAGGGAGCTTTACTCTGTATCTAACCCCGTGCTGTACCTGTCCTGGGAGTGTTTGATGTGGACAGTGTTGAGGGAGCTGTACTCTGTATCTAACCCCGTGCTGTACCTGTCCTGGGAGTGTTTGATGGGGACAGTGTAGAGGGAGCTTTACTCTGTATCTAACCCTGTGCTGTACCTGTCCTGGGAGTGTTTGATGGGGACAGTGTAGAGGGAGCTTTACTCTGTATCTAACCCCGTACTGTACCTGTCCTGGGAGTGTTTGATGCGAACAGTGTAGAGGGAGCTTTACTCTGTATCTAACCCTGTGCTGTACCTGTCCTGGGAGTGTTTGATGGGGACAGTGTAGAGGGAGCTTTACTCTGTATCTAACCCCGTACTGTACCTGTCCTGGGAGTGTTTGATGCGAACAGTGTAGAGGGAGCTTTACTCTGTATCTAACCCCGTGCTGTACCTGTCCTGGGAGTGCTTAATGGGGACAGTGTAGAGGGAGCTTTACTCTGTATCTAACCCTGTGCTGTACCTGTCCTGGGAGTGTTTGATGGGGACAGTGTAGAGGGCGCTTTACTCTCTCTAACCCCGTGCTCTACCACTCCTGGGAGTGTTTGATGGGCCAGTGTAGAGGGAGCTTTACTCTGTATCTAACCCCGTGCTGTACATGTCCTGGGAGTGTTTGATGGGCCAGTGTAGAGGGAGCTTTACTCTGTATCTAACCCAGTGCTGTACCTGAACTTTCTGTGTATGTTGGGACTGACTCTTCGGGAAGCATCTTATGCTCTCATGGTGGTTTCGGACATTGAGGTCATTTGCGGACCCGTCCTGCTGCCATTAACAACACACCTTCGGGGGAGATCTTTGGGCAATGGCCAATTAGCAGGTCACCTTTGTGTTCACCATCTTATTACCAATGGCGGAAAACAAAGACTGGTTGGTCACTGGGCATGTCAGGCTCACAACCCCATTCGAAAAATGTTTCTGACAAAATAGGGTACCTGGGGAATGGCTCAAAATGAAGTCGGGGAGCTGGGGGGGGCGGGATTCTCTGTCTCGCCAGCCGGCCAATGGGGTTTCACATTGTGGGCAGCCCCACGCCGTCAGGGACTCAGGCTGTCACGCAACGGGGAATCCCGACGGCAGAGAATCCAGCCCAGGGAGTGTCTCAAAATGAAAATGTGCAGACCTAGGGAGTGTCTGAAAATGAGCTGTTGAGATAAGGCTCGAAACTCAGTTACAAAAACATGAAAACCATATTGCAATTGACCTCTGAACAGAAGGTGAATAGCCCCACAAAAGTATCTGTGGCAACGATTGGAACTAATTGAATCTCTGCCCGGCTCCCCCACAAGAAGCCAAACTGAAGTTAAAACTCCTGACACGGTGGACAATTTCCACTGTTAAAGAATGGCCCTTGATTGAGTCAATTTTCCTGGAAGTTGGCTGCAAGGTGGGTTAGGGTTAGGGTTGGTGTCTGGGTGGGGTTGGGGTTGTTGGGGTTAGGGTTAGGGTTCGTGTCTGGATGGGGGATGGGGGTGGTTGGGGTTAGGGTTATTGAATGGTGTCTGGGCAGGGGATGGGGTGGTTGGGGTTAGGGTTATTGAATGGTGTCTGGGTGGGGTTGGGGGTGGTTAGGGTTAGGGTTAGTCTCTGGATGGGGGATGGGGGGGTTGGGGTTAGGGTTATTGAATGGTGTCTGGGTGGGGTTGGGGGTGGTTGGGGTTAGGGTTAGGGTTAGTGTCTGGATGGGGTATGGGGGGGTTGGGGTTAGGGTTCGGATTGGTGTCTGGGTGGGGTTGGGGGTGGTTGTGGTTAGGATTAGGGTTAGTGTCTGGATGGGGGATGGGGGGGTTGGGGTTAGGGTTATTGAATGGTGTCTGGGCAGGGGATGGGGTGGTTGGGGTTAGGGTTCGGATTGGTGTCTGGGTGGGGTTGGGGGGTGGTTGGGGTTAGGGTTAGTGTCTGGGTGGGGGATGGGGGTGGTTGGGGTTAGGGTTAGGGTTAGTGTCTGGGTGGGGGATGGGGGTGGTTGGGGTTAGGGTTAGGGTTGGTGTCTGGGGGTGGTTGGGGTTAGGGTTAGGGTTGGTGTCTGGGTGGGGTTGGGGTGGTTGGGGTTAGGGTTAGGATTAGGGTTAGTGTCTGGATGGGGATGGGGTGGTTGGGGTTAGGGTTAGTGTCTGGATGGGGGATGGGGTGGTTGGGGTTAGGGTTAGGGTTAGTGTCTGGGTGGGGTTGGGGGTGGTTGGGGTTAGGGTTAGGGTTGGTGTCTGGGTGGGGTTGGGGTTAGGGTTAGGGTTGGTGTCTGAGTGGGGTTGGGGGTGGTTGAGGTTAGGGTTAGGGTTAATGTCTGGGTGGGGTTGGGGGTGGTTGGGTTTAGGGTTTGGGTTGGTGTCTGGGTGGGGTTGGGGGTGGTTGGGATTAGGGTTAGGGTTAGTGTCTGGGTGGGGTTGGGGGTTGTTGGGGTTAGGGTTAGGGTCTGGATGGGGGATGGGGTGGTTGGGGTTAGGGTTAGGGTTATCAGGAATGAGAAGGGTGCAGTCACAATGTTGGGGGTATACTACAGGCCTCCCAACAGCCAGCGGGAGATAGAGGAGCAGATAGGTAGACAGATTTTGGAAAAGAGTAAAAACAACAGGGTTGTGGTGATGGGAGACTTCAACTTCCCCAATATTGACTGGGACTCACTTAGTGCCAGGGGCTTAGACGGGGCAGAGTTTGTAAGGAGCATCCAGGAGGGCTTCTTAAAACAATATGTAGACAGTCCAACTAGGGAAGGGGCGGTACTGGACCTGGTATTGGGGAATGAGCCCGGCCAGGTGGTAGATGTTTCAGTAGGGGAGCATTTCGGTAACAGTGACCACAATTCAGTAAGTTTTAAAGTACTGGTGGACAAGGATAAGAGTGGTCCGAGGATGAATGTGCTAAATTGGGGGAAGGCTAATTATAACAATATTAGGCGGGAACTGAAGAACATAGATTGGGGGCGGATGTTTGAGGGCAAATCAACATCTGACATGTGGGAGGCTTTCAAGTGGCAGTTGAAAGGAATACAGGACCGGCATGTTCCTGTGAGGAAGAAAGATAAATACGGCAATTTTCGGGAACCTTGGATGACAAGTGATATTGTAGGCCTCGTCAAAAAGAAAAAGGAGGCATTTGTCAGGGCTAAAAGGCTGGGAACAGACAAAGCCTGCGTGGAATATAAGGAAAGTAGGAAGGAACTTAAGCAAGGAGTCAGGAGGGCTAGAAGGGGTCACGAAAAGTCATTGGCAAATAGGGTTAAGGAAAATCCCAAGGCTTTTTACACGTACATAAAAAGCAAGAGGGTAGCCAGGGAAAGGGTTGGCCCACTGAAGGATAGGCAAGGGAATCTATGTGTGGAGCCAGAGGAAATGGGTGAGGTACTAAATGAATACTTTGCATCAGTATTCACCAAAGAGAAGGAATTGGTAGATGTTGATTCTGGAGAAGGGGGTGTAGATAGCCTGGGTCACATTGTGATCCAAAAAGACGATGTGTTGGGTGTCTTAAAAAATATTAAGGTAGATAAGTCCCCAGGGCCTGATGGGATCTACCCCAGAATACTGAAGGAGGCTGGAGAGGAAATTGCTGAGGCCTTGACAGAAATCTTTGGATCCTCGCTGTCTTCAGGGGATGTCCTGGAGGACTGGAGAATAGCCAATGTTGTTCCTCTGTTTAAGAAGGGTAGCAAGGATAATCCCGGGAACTACAGGCCGGTGAGCCTTACTTCAGTGGTAGGGAAATTACTGGAGAGAATTCTTCGAGATAGGATCTACTCCCATTTGGAAGCAAATGGGCGTATTAGTGAGAGGCAGCACGGTTTTGTGAAGGGGAGGTCGTGTCTCACTAACTTGATAGAGTTTTTCGAGGAGGTCACTAAGATGATTGATGCAGGTAGGGCAGTAGATGTTGTCTATATGGACTTCAGTAAGGCCTTTGACAAGGTCCCTCATGGTAGACTAGTACAAAAGGTGAAGTCACACGGGATCAGGGGTGAGCTGGCAAGGTGGATACAGAACTGGCTAGGCCATAGAAGGCAGAGAGTAGCAATGGAGGGATGCTTTTCTAATTGGAGGGCTGTGACCAGTGGTGTTCCACAGGGATCAGTGCTGGGACCTTTGCTCTTTGTAGTATATATAAATGATTTGGAGGAAAATGTAACTGGTCTGATTAGTAAGTTTGCAGACGACACAAAGGTTGGTGGAATTGCGGATAGCGATGAGGACTGTCGGAGGATACAGCAGGATTTAGATTGTCTGGAGACTTGGGCGGAGAGATGGCAGATGGAGTTTAATCCGGACAAATGTGAGGTAATGCATTTTGGAAGGTCTAATGCAGGTAGGGAATATACAGTGAATGGTAGAACCCTCAAGAGTATTGAAAGTCAAAGAGATCTAGGAGTACAGGTCCACAGGTCGTTGAAAGGGGCAACACAGGTGGAGAAGGTAGTCAAGTAGGCATACGGCATGCTTGCCTTCATTGGCCGGGGCATTGAGTATGAGAATTGGCAAGTCATGTTGCAGCTGTATAGAACCTTAGTTAGGCCACACTTGGAGTATAGTGTTCAATTCTGGTCGCCACACTACCAGAAGGATGTGGAGGCTTTAGAGAGGGTGCAGAAGAGATTTACCAGAATGTTGCCTGGTATGGAGGGCATTAGCTATGAGGAGCGATTGAATAAACTCGGTTTGTTCTCACTGGAACGAAGGAGGTTGAGGGGAGACCTGATAGAGGTATATAAAATTATGAGGGGCATAGACAGAGTGGATAGTCAGAGGCTTTTCCCCAGGGTAGAGGGGTCAATTACTAGGGGGCATAGGTTTAAGGTGAGAGGGGCAAGGTTTAGAGTAGATGTACGAGGCAAGTTTTTTACGCAGAGGGTAGTGGGTGCCTGGAACTCGCTACCGGAGGAGGTAGTGGAAGCAGGGACGATAGGGACATTTAAGGGGCATCTTGACAAATATATGAATAGGATGGGAATAGAAGGATACGGACCCAGGAAGTGTAGAAGATTGTAGTTTAATCGGGCAGCATGGTCGGCACGGGCTTGGAGGGCCGAAGGGCCTGTTCCTGTGCTGTACATTTCTTTGTTCTTTGTTCTTTGTTAGTGTCTGGGTGGGGGATGGGGGTGGTTGGGGTTAGGGTTAGTGTCTGGGTGGGGGATGGGGGTGGTTGGGGTTAGGGTTAGTGTCTGGGTGGGGGATGGGGGTGGTTGGGGTTAGGGTTAGTGTCTGGGTGGGGGATGGGGGTGGTTGGGGTTAGGGTTAGTGTCTGGGTGGGGGATGGGGGTGGTTGGGGTTAGGGTTAGTGTCTGGGTGGGGGATGGGGGTGGTTGAGGTTAGGGTTAGTGTCTGGGTGGGGGATGGGGGTGGTTGGGGTTAGGGTTAGTGTCTGGGTGGGGGATGGGGGTGGTTGGGGTTAGGGTTAGTGTCTGGGTGGGGGATGGGGGTGGTTGGGGTTAGGGTTAGTGTCTGGGTGGGGGATGGGGGTGGTTGGGGTTAGGGTTAGTGTCTGGGTGGGGGATGGGGGTGGTTGAGGTTAGGGTTAGTGTCTGGGTGGGGGATGGGGGTGGTTGGGGTTAGGGTTAGTGTCTGGGTGGGGGATGGGGGTGGTTGGGGTTAGGGTTAGTGTCTGGGTGGGGGATGGGGGTGGTTGGGGTTAGGGTTAGTGTCTGGGTGGGGGATGGGGGTGGTTGGGGTTAGGGTTAGTGTCTGGGTGGGGGATGGGGGTGGTTGAGGTTAGGGTTAGGGTTAGTGTCTGGGTGGGGGATGGGTCTGGTTGGGGTTAGGGTTATTGAATGGTGTCTGGGTGGGGGATGGGGTGGTTGGGGTTTGTTATATTACATTCCTGGCTCCTCTCTAGTCTCTAAACGCATCACATTATGGTCAGGAAGATCTTGCTCTTGGTTTCAATGTGGAATGTCTATTTTTATCAGGAATTACTCAGGAATTTCACTTTGGTGAGAATAAAGCATTTAAAATGTTATTATCCCCAAATCATCCCTAAGTGACTTGTAAATCCTTTAACATAAGAGCATTAGAAATGGTGCCAGGCCATATCAGCCCTTAAGTCTGCTCCATATTCAATATGATCTTGGCTGATCTTTCCTGCACTAACCCCATCCCCTGATGCCCTTAACATCCAAAACTTACCTCTACCAATCTTGAATATACCGAACCACTGAGCATCAAAAACTCTCTGGATTAGAGAATTCTAATGATTTGCAACCTCCTGCAATGATGGAATTTCTCCTGATCTCCTTCCTAAATTGTTGTCTGCTGATGCCGAGACTGTGACCCTCCAGCCAAGGGTCGATTCTCCCACCACCTACCCTGTTAAGCTGTCAAAATCTATCACATTTCAATGAGTCTACCTCTCATTCTTCTGAACTCCACAGAGTGTAGCTTCATTCTTTTCCATCTCTTCCCATAGAATATTCCTCCCATCCCAGAAATCAATCTCGTGAACCCTGACTGAACCCTATCCACTCTTTTGAGGTCAACCAAATATAAGAAACGAAACAAACTTAGGGATAAAGCGAAAAAGGGTCGCCGCGGAGTGGGGCACTGCTGGAACATAACAAAGATCAACTTAAATACATGAAATGGGAGGTGCACCCGTCCCAAGGCAAATATACCCTTCGTTGGGGCTAAGGAGACCAGAGCTGCAGCGGACTTCCTGATGTGAGTTCACCAAACCCCTATATAATTGCAGCAAAGCCTTGCTCGGTCTACACTCCAATCACATTGCAATAAAGGATAACCGACCATTTGTCTTCCTAATTGCTTGCTGTGTCTACAAGTTAACTTTCTGTGATCCATCTTCACGTACACCCATATTCCTCTGCATGACAACATTTCCTAATCTCTTATCTTGTAAAAAAAAAACAATCTGCTTTTCCATCCTTCTATCAAAGTGAATAATTGGACTCTTGCCTACATTATACAGCATCTGCCATCTTCTTGCCCATTCCCTTAACTAGTTTATATTGCTTTAGACTTGTTAAATGGAGGCCCTGTCTTTCCCCTCAAGTGGATGTAAAAGATTGCTTGGATCTATTTTAAAGATGAGCAGAAGTGTTCTCTTGAACAGATATTTATCCCTCAATCAACAACACCAATACATATGATTTGGACATGATCCCATTGCTGTCTCTGTGAGCTTGCTGTGCACAAATAAGCTGCTGTATTTCCCACATTATGACAGGAACATCATTGGCTGAAAGCACTTTGAGACATCATCTTGAAAGGCGCTATATAAACACAGTTTTTTTTTCTCTTTTCTTTGTGTTCTCCTCACAGCTTACTATCTCACTCAAATTTGTATCTTCAGAAAACATGGATCCATAACACTCTGTCCCTCACCTAATCCATTGATAAATTTGTAAATAGCTGAGGCCCCAGTCATCCATGCCAGAAATGACCCATTTCTTTGGATTCTCTGTTTTCTGTCTGTTAACCAATTCTCAATCTATGAACCTTCAAATATTTCACAACGCTATCTACATGAGGCAATTCTGACAGGCTAACAATCTGAGCAACAGGTCAGCATATTGGACGGGTGGACAGGAGCAGAACATCCGCTTCCTCAGCATCATTGTTACAAAGAAAGTATTTCACCTTCCTCTTGTACTCTGTGCTTCCCAGTATGTGTCTCAGCCCGGCACAGTGTGAGATTTAAAACCTCTTATTGATCAATACATCACTGTTCAAAAAGGATAAAAGCTAGCTGATAGCATTCATCTGAAAAGCTGCTGAGATAATCAATAATCTATTCAGAAGCATCGTGTAAATGTCCTGTTTCGTATTGATTGGTATGAGAAGGGCAAGCCTGTTGAGGAGAGCTTCAAATCTCTTGTTCTTGAGTTCCCATTGATTGCCAGTCTAAGAGTCACCATTAAAGATTCCCTGTCATCAGGAATGAGTGACAGCACAGTCCCTCCCAGCAAATGTAAATACCAAATAGCACCGACAGGCTTGAATATTCAATATGGACAGGCAAAGTCTTTATTTTGTTCAGTCATGGGATGTAGGCATCACTGTCTAAGCCAGTGTTTATCCTGTCTCCCTAATTGACCTTGAGAAAGTAGTGGTGAGCTGCCTTCTTGAACCGTTGTAGCCAATATGGTGCTACACCCACTGTAGGGAGGGAGATTCAGGCTTTTGACCCAGAGACAATGGTGAAATGGCGATATATTTCCCAGTCAGGGTGGTGAGTGCCTTGGAGGGGAACCTCCAGGTGGTGGGGTTCCCAGGTATCTATTGCCCTTGTCCGAGATAGGCAGGTGTTTTGAAGGTGTTGGTTTTTAAAAAATTTACAGTAACCAATTAGGGGTTTTTCCAATTAAGGGGCAATTTTGTGTGGC
This sequence comes from Scyliorhinus torazame, assembly GCF_047496885.1. NCBI lineage: Eukaryota > Metazoa > Chordata > Chondrichthyes > Carcharhiniformes > Scyliorhinidae > Scyliorhinus > Scyliorhinus torazame. The sequence continues at coordinate 2,413,114 of NC_092731.1, read as the reverse complement.
CAATTACCTACCCTGCACATCTTTAGGTTGTGGGGTCGAAACCCACACAAACACAGGAAGAATGTGCAAGCTCCACACTGACAGTGATCCAGGGCTGGGATCGAACCTGGGACCTCGGCGCTGTGAGGTAGCAGTGCAAAACACTGCGCCACCGTGCTGCCCATTTTTGAAGGTGCTGTTGAGGAAACCTCAGATTGTTAGGACTGCACATGGGGGCAGGACGGTAGCACAGTGGTTAGCACTATGGCTTCACAGCACCAGGGTCCCAGGTTCGTTTCCCGGCTTGGGTGACTGTGTGGAGTCTGCACGTTCTCCCCGTGTCCGCGCGGGTTTCCTCCGGGTGCTCCGGTTTCCTCCCACAGTCCAAAGACGTGCTGTTAGGTAATTTGGACATTCGGAATTCTCCCTCTGTGTACCCGAACAGGCGCCGGAATGTGGCGACTAGAGGATTTTCACAGTAACCTCATTGCAGTGTTAGTGTAAGCCTACATGTGACAATAAAGATTATTATTAGTGATTTTTCACATCAATATCAATCACCATAGCAAGACTAACGGCAGGTGGAGATTTGAGGAGTCTGACTACAGGGGATGGGAGGAAGGAATGTGCCAATTTTCCACAGAAAAGCTCTTGGAGCTGCCAGCTGTGCACTGGCTGGAATGTCAGGGATGTGGACCGCAGGATCTTGTGAAGCAGTGACACACATACCGCACCAGAAACTGAATGAAAACGATGGAACAGACTGAACAGTTTCACACACCTCCAGAGCTGCCCTGAAGCTCGATGAGGTTTTCTGATCTCAGGAGAGGTGAATAAGGACAGAGAAAGCGATTAGGGGATACAAAATCTCCATTATTAGTGTGTAACCTATTTAAGGTCAATATCTCCATTCAACATTGCCAATATTAGCCGAAGTACCAAGTTACTGTGAGGAGATCTTGGGTTGTGATCTGCCAGGATTGGGGCAGGCCTCGGCTAGTAGATCCGGGGAGAGGACTTCCCCGGAATTCCCGATGGCCGTGACGTCTTGCATGAACAAAATCTCCATTATTTGGTGACCTATTTAAGGTCAACTGCTGAAAATGTAATTGTCACAAATGGTGAAGTAAGTTTGAGAACCTACATCACCGCACTGCCACCGAATCACCCGGCATCTACCAGCCTCGCCGAGGAGACCCTCACTGAGGAGACCCCAGCAGGCACCGTTCACAACTGCTGCCCACAAACGGGTGTCAGGTGAAACCGTATGGGGGGGGGGGGGGGGGGAGGAGGTGCTCCCAGTGATCGGAGGGCCCCCGGGGGTCGGACTCGAGGCAGGGTGACTCCCTGGCACTGCTGGTGCTGCCTGGGTACCTTCGTACTACCAGCCTAACACCCTGGTCATGCCACCCTGGTGCAGTAGCAGCACCACCTGGGAGCCATCCTTTGCTACAAATGATTTGGAGGAAAATGTAACTGGTCTGATTAGTAAGTTTGCAGACGACACAAAGGTTGGTGGAATTGTGGATAGCGATGAGGACTGTCAGAGGATACAGCAGGATTTAGATCGTTTGGAGACTTGGGCGGAGAGATGGCAGATGGAGTTTAATCCGGACAAATGTGAGGTAATGCATTTTGGAAGGGCTAATGCAGGTAGGGAATATACAGTGAATAGTAGAACCCTCAAGAGTATTGAAAGTCAAAGAGATCTAGGAGTACAGGTCCACAGGTCATTGAAAGGGGCAACACAGGTGGAGAAGGTAGTCAAGAAGGCATACGGCATGCTTGCCTTCATTGGCCGGGGCATTGAGTATAAGAATTGGCAAGTCATGTTGCAGCTGTATAGAACCTTAGTTAGGCCACACTTGGAGTATAGTGTTCAATTCTGGTCGCCACACTACCAGAAGGATGTGGAGGCTTTAGAGAGGGTGCAGAAGAGATTTACCAGAATGTTGCCTTGTATTGAGGGCATTAGCTATGAGGAGCGGTTGAATAAACTCGGTTTGTTCTCACTGGAACGACGGAGGTTGAAGGGCGACCTGATAGAGGTCTACAAAATTATGAGGGGCATAGACAGAGTGGATAGTCAGAGGCTTTTCCCCGGGGTAGAGGGGTCAATTACTAGGGGGCATAGGTTTAAGGTGAGAGGGGCAAGGTTTAGAGTAGATGTACGAGGCATGTTTTTTTACGCAGAGGGTAGTGGGTGCCTGGAACTCGCTACCGGAGGAGGTGGTGGAAGCAGGGACGATCGTGACATTTAAGGGGCATCTTGACAAATACATGAATAGGATGGGAATAGAGGGATACGGACCCAGGAAGTGTAGAAGATTGTAGTTTAGTCGGGCAGCATGGTCGGCACGGGCTTGGAGGGCCGAAGGGCCTGTTCCTGTGCTGTACATTTCTTTGTTCTTTGTTCTTTCACTGCCAGAGTGCCAGGTGGCATTGCAAAGCTGGTGGGGGCAGTGCCAGGGTTCCAGGCTGGCATTTAGCCCACAGCAGAATCAGGTAAGGGCTGCCCTGCCCGGGTGAGGTGCGCTGCGGGGGAGGGCTTGACGGCCCCAAACAACTGACTTCGGACATTGGGGTGTCCGGCGGTCACGTCAGGGGGTCATGAGGTTGGGACGCCATTTAAAAATGACACCCCGATCTCTTCCTGACAAGTGCGGCCTCATAGGGGGTTCCCTGCTGGGGCACCAAACAGAGTGCCGTTAGATAGCAGCCCAGTGCTGGCAACAACCTCACTAATCCTGACCAGAAAGGACTTTTCTTTTTTCGTTAGATCTTGCCCTGTGTCTAACCCTGTGCTGTACCTGTCCTGGGAGTGTTTGATGGGGACAGTGTAGAGGGAGCTTTACTCTGTATCTAACCCCGTGCTGTACCTGTCCTGGGAGTGTTTGATGGGGACAGTGGAGAGGGAACTTCACTCTGTATCTAACCCCGTGCTGTACCTGTCCTGGGAGTGTTTGATGGGGTCAGTGTAGAGGGAGCTTTACTCTGTATCTAACCCCGTGCTGTACCTGTCCTGGGAGTGTTTGATGGGGACAGTGGAGAGGGAACTTCACTCTGTATCTAACCCCGTGCTGTACCTGTCCTGGGAGTGTTTGATGGGGACAGTGTAGAGGGAGCTTTACCCTGTATCTAACCCCGTGCTGTACCTGTCCTGGGAGTGTTTGATGGGGACAGTGTAGAGGGAGCTTTACTCTGTATCTAACCCCGTGCTGTACCTGTCCTAGGAGTGTTTGATGGGGACAGTGTAGAGGGAACTTCACTCTGTATCTAACCCCGTGCTGTACCTGTCCTGGGAGTGTTTGATGGGGTCAGAGTAGAGGGAGCTTTACTCTGTATCTAACCCCGTGCTGTACCTGTCCTGGGAGTGTTTGATGGGGACAGTGCAGAGGGAACTTCACTCTGTATCTAACCCCGTGCTGTACCTGTCCTGGGAGTGTTTGATGGGGACAGTGTGGAGGGAGCTTTACTCTGTATCTAACCCTGTGCTGTACCTGTCCTGTGAGTGTTTGATGGGGACAGTGTGGAGGGAGCTTTACTCTGTATCTAACCCTGTGCTGTACCTGTCCTGGGAGTGTTTGATGGGGACAGTGTAGAGGGAGCTTTAGTCTGTATCTAACCCCGTGCTGTACCTGTCCTTGGAGTGTTTGATGGGGCCAGTGTAGAGGGAGCTTTACTCTGTATCTCATTCTGTGCTGTACCTGTCTGTATATTACTTGGGTGTAACATTTCTTACTCAGTTGTTTATGCCGAGTTGAACTTAACTTTGATGACGATTACTTTAAGACGGCCAGTGATAGCAAATAATTTATTGAGTAACTGATCAATTTATTTGTGAGTTCTTTTCTTCTATATTTTACGAGTAGTCGAATTAAACACGATAGATTTAGATTAACAATGAATAATATACTTTACACTCTGAGCTTGCTATACTCCTGTCCTCTAGCTACAACACATCCAAAGGAGAGCGAGAAAACATTATGGTTGTTTATATACTCCCTGTTAGTGTTGCCCTCTAGTGACCATCTGACTGTACTGACTACACATTAACCCTTCACATATTGACATAGATAGAGATAACTAAACCTGTCCTGGGCATGTTTGATGGGGACAGTGTAGAGGGAGCTTTACTCTGTATCTAACCTCGTGCTGTACCTGTCCTGGGAGTGTTTGATGGGGACAGGGTAGAGGGAGCTTTACTCTGTATCTAACCCCGTGCTGTACCTGTCCTGGGAGTGTTTGATGGGGACAGTGTAGAGGGAGCTTTCCTCTGTATCTAACCCTGTGCTGTACCTGTCCTGGGAGTGTTTGATGGGGACAGTGCAGAGGTAGCGTTACTCTGTATCTAACCCCGTGCTGTACCTGTCCTGGGAGTGTTTGATGGGGACAGTGCAGAGGGAGCTTTACTCTGTATCTAACCCCGTGTTGTACCTGTCCTGGGAGTGTTTGATGGGGACAGTGCAGAGGGAGCGTTACTCTGTATCTAACCCCGTGCTGTACCTGTCCTGGGAGTGTTTGATGGGGACAGTGTAGAGGGAGCTTTACTCTGTATCTAACCCCGTGCTGTACCTGTCCTGGGAGTGTTTGATGGGGACAGTGTGGAGGGAGCTTTACTCTGTATCTAACCCCGTGCTGTACCTGTCCTGGGAGTGTTTGATGGGGACAGTGCAGAGGGAGCTTTACGCTGTATCTAACCCCGTGCTGTACCTGTCCTGGGAGTGTTTGATGGGGACAGTGTGGAGGGAGCTTTACTCTGTATCTAACCCTGTGCTGTACCTGTCCTGGGAGTGTTTGATGGGGACAGTGTGGAGGGAGCTTTACTCTGTATCTAACCCTGTGCTGTACCTGTCCTGGGAGTGTTTGATGGGGGCAGTGCAGAGGGAGCTTTACTCTGTATCTAACTCCGTGCTGTACCTCTCCTGGGAGAGTTTGATGGGGACAGTGTAGAGGGAGCTTTACTCTGTATCTAACCTCGAGCTGTACCTGCCCTGGGCGTGTTTAATGGGGACCGTGTAGAGGGAGCTTTACTCTGTATCTAACCTCCTGCTGTACCTGTCCGGGGAGTGTTTGATGGGGACAGTGTAGAGGGAGCTTTACTCTGTATCTACCCCCGAGCTGTACCTGTCCTGGCAGTGTTTGATGGGGGACAGTGTAGAGGGAGCTTTACTCTGTATCTAACCCTGTGCTGTACCTGTCCTGGGAGTGTTTGATGGGGGCAGTGCAGAGGGAGCTTTACTCTGTATCTAACTCCGTGCTGTACCTCTCCTGGGAGAGTTTGATGGGGACAGTGTAGAAGGACTTTACTCTGTATCTAACTCCGTGCTGTACCTGCCGTGGGAGTGTTTGATGGGGACAGTGTCGAGGGAGCTTTACTCTGTATCTAACCCCGTGCGGTACCTGTCCTGGGAGTGTTTGATGGGGACAGTGTAGAGGGAGCTTTACTCTGTATCTAACCCCGTGCTATATCTGTCCTGGGAGTGTTTGATGGGGACAGTGTAGAGGGAGCTTTACTCTGTATCTAACCCTGTGCTGTACCTGTCCTGGGAGTGTTTGATGGGGACAGTGTAGAGGGAGCGTTACTCTGTATCTAACCCCGTGCTGTACCTCTCCTGCGAGTGTTTGTTGGGGACAGTGTAGAGGGACTTTACTCTGTATCTAACCCTGTGCTGTACCTGTCCTGGGAGTGTTTGATGGGGACAGTGTAGAGGGAGCGTTACTCTGTATCTAACCCCGTGCTGTACCTCTCCTGCGAGTGTTTGTTGGGGACAGTGTAGAGGGACTTTACTCTGTATCTAACCCTGTGCTGTACCTGTCCTGGGAGTGTTTGATGGGGACAGTGTAGAGGGAGCTTTACTCTGTATCTAACCCCGTGCTGTACCTGTCCTGGGAGTGTTTGATGGGGACAGTGTAGAGGGAGCTTTACTCTGTATCTATCTCCGTGCTGTACCTGCCCTGTGAGTGTTTGATGGGGACAGCGTAGAGGGAGCTTTACTCTGTATCTATCTCCGTGCTATACCTGCCCTGGGAGTGTTTGATGGGGACAGCGTAGAGGGAGCTTTACTCTGTATCTAACCCCGTGCTGTACCTGTCCTGGGAGTGTTTGAATGGGACAGTGTAGAGGGAGCTTTACTCTGTATCTAACCACGTGCTGTACCTGTCCTGGGAGTGTTTGATGGGGACAGTGTAGAGGGAGCTTTACTCTGTATCTATCTCCGTGCTGTACCTGCCCTGGGAGTGTTTGATGGGGACAGCGTAGAGGGAGCTTTACTCTGTATATATCTCCGTGCTGTACCTGCCCTGGGAGTGTTTGATGGGTAGTCTGGTAACATGAAATATGAAAGTGTTTAATTTTGAGCACCTTGATGAGCACAAAGGAACCCATTTCTTTATTCAGGACTCCTTCCATTCTCAGTCTCTGCTGCTTGAGGAAAGGAGAAATTTAAATGTCTCGTCCCAAACACTATATATCACATTGTATATCGCATAAATCACATTAATATATAACATTTATGTGACATTAATGTGACAATAAGGATTAATTAATAATTGAACTCTGATATTTTTGTTCAGAAATATTTAAATCACACAATTTATATGCTCTGTATTGCTCAGTTTGTTCATGATGAAATTTGCAAATTTGACAAGAAGATGCATATGAAAAGGATAGCAAAGATTTTAATTAATTACTTTTTATTTAATGACTTTGCTAATCTCTGTGCTTGACTCTGTAAGAAAGAGATATCAGGCGGAAGATACAGTCAATATTCATTAGTGTTTACAGAGTTTGAGTGCCGCGACATTTCATTAACAGAGAGGTCCCCAGGGAGTGAGAGGGGACTAATTGCTAAATACAAGCACATATCTTGGAGAACTGCTTTAATCCGAGCACTGCAGCTTTCATCAGGAGCGTGCGTCTTGCCCATGGAGTGACAGAGCATTGAATCATTTCATATCCGCTGATGGCTGCAGGCCCATAGAGACCAGTAGTGATCACAGAAACTGCAGGTAGCTATTCAACAACAGAAGCTGGCACCATTTCATTCGCCGTGAAATTTCCATCTTTCAAATCGCAGATGTCAGCTAAATTCTTTAATACCCGTCCTTCCCAAGCAGTTACATCTCTTCCTTTTAACGGCCTCAGTTGATTGGGACACTTGGAACCTCACAGTTACTTCCTGAAATCACAGGACACTGCCCCTGATCTGTGCTGAGTACAGATCATTATCTTTGGTCTCAATGGTCACTGTGTCGGTTTGGGGTGGGGGAGGGGGGCGAGGTAGTTGAGGGGGGTATATCAGAGGTGGGGGGGGGAGGGGGGGCGAGGTAGTGGAGGGGGGTATATCAGAGGTGGGGGGGGAGGGGGGGCGAGGTAGTGGAGGGGGGTATATCAGAATCAGGGTTCTTTTAGCTGATTCCAGCGAATCCTTCAGCGAATCTTGACTCCCCAAAGTCTGTCCACCATCCACAATGCACAAGTCAGGAGTGTGATGGAATTTCTCCACTTGCCTGGGTGAGCGCAGCTCCAACAACACTCAAGAAGCTCGGCACCATCCAGGACAAAGCAGCTCTCCCGATTGACATCCCGTCCACAACTTTCAACATTCACTCTCTCCACCACTGACACAGTGGCAGCCGTGTGCACCATCTGCAAGATGCACTGCAGCAACTCACCAAGATTCCTTAGACAGCACCTTCTAAACCCTTCACCATCTATGAGAAAGGCAGCAGGCAGATAGGAACACAACCTTTTAGGAACCAGCACCTTCTCAAGAGCAATTCAGAATGATCGATAATTGCTGGTCTTGCGGCAATGCTCAGATTCCGAGAAATATTAAAAATATTACCCCGCCTTCTTATTTCTCCACTCTGACATTTCAGCATTAGCTTCGAGTGAGACTGGCGATGGACAGGATTCTGTAACGAGTAACACTGATTTGGGAAAAACCTTGTAACCAGTGATGTGTTGGGTGTTCTGGATCACATACAGGTCACCAACACTTGAAGTCGTGCAACACTATTTTATTCAAAGGTTAACTATTTAAACATACTTGAACTGTGGGTGAATACCATACTAGCTTTAACTAAAGACCTTTGCCTTGTCCTAACCAGTTGATGCACTCAGCACATGGTGAATGTCTGTGTTGCAGGCTGTGAGCTCTGTCCTCCTAGCTAGCTGCTACTCGAATGAGCGGGAACTCTGATGCCCCCTGTCTTTATAGTGCGTGAGCTCTCGCTGGTGATTGGCTGCGGTGTTGTGTATGTTGATTGGTCCCACTGTGTGTCCATCAGTGTGTGTCTGCACCATGATATACTGGTGTATATTATGACATCCCCCCCCTTTTATACAAAAAAATGTGCCTGCGTGACAATAAATAGTGTGTGGTGAATGTTCCTGACTATGTGTGTGCAAAATATTTACAGGACTATGTACATAAAAACTAAGCTATTTACATGGGAATGTGCCTGGTGCATAAAAAACAGTGTGTCACACAAATAACGAGATGAACACGATATACAAACCACTTGAACGATTAAACGGAAGAACAGAACAGACCAGAGAGTCCATTAGTGCACAAAGTTCACAAATTAAGTCTCTGAGGTGGGTGACGAATTCTGGTTGACCGCCTCAAGGGTGGGTCAGGAGCCACCGGCTGAGGAGCGGGCTGGACTGCGTCAGAGTGAGGAGGATGCAGAGTAACCAGAATCTCTGCATAGTCCAGATCAGGGACAACAGGAGGGCGTGGCAACGGTGGAGGATCACGTAGCGAGCGTGGAACGAGACGAAGGGCACGTCGATTACGGCGCAGACTGGAACCATCTGGTAGACAAACCAGGAACGAGCGGGGGGCCACCTGCCGAAGAACCACAGCGTTTGCAGACCAGCCACCATCCGGAAGATGGATGCGGACGTTGTCATCTGGAGCCAGAGCAGGGAAATCAGCTGCACAGGAGTCATGAGCCGCCTTGTGCTGTGCACGAGACAGTTGCATTCATTGAAGGAATGGAACGTGGTCGAGGTCTGGGACATGAATGGACGGCACCGTCATCCTCAGGGTGCGACCCATGAGCAGCTGGGCTGGCGACAGGCCAGTGGACAGTGGGGCCGAGCGATAGGCCAGCAAGGCGAGGTCGAAGTCGGATCCCGCATCGGCAGCTTTGCAGAGGAGCCGTTTGACTATGTGGACGCCCTTCTCCGCTTTGCCGTTGGATTGGGGGTGCAGGGGACTGGATGTCACATGTGCAAAATTGTACCGCCTGGCAAAGTTGGACCATTCCTGGCTTGCGAAGCAGGGGCCATTGTCCGACATCACAGTGAGTGGGATGCCGTGTTGAGCAAAGGTGTTCTTGCAGGCACGGATGACTGCAGACGATGTGATGTCGTGCAAACGTACCATCTCCGGGTAGTTTGAAAAATAGTCTACCATCAGAACATAGTCCCTGCCGAGCGCATGGAACAGGTCGATGCCGACCTTGGACCAAGGGGACGTGACCGACTCATGGGGCTGTAGGGTCTCACGTGGTTGGGCCGGCTGGAAGCGCTGACAGGTGGGGCTGTTGAACACTGTGTTGGCGATGCCGTCATTGATGCCGGGCCAGTACCCAGCCTCTCGGGCCCATCGGTGGCACTTCTCCACGCCAAGATGGCCCTGATGTAGCTGTTCCAAGACGAGCTGGCGCATGCTGTGCGGGATAACAATGCAGTCCAGCTTCAGGAGGACACCATCGACTACTGCCAGATCGTCTCTGATGTTGTAGAACTGCGGGCATTGGCCCTTGAGCCACCCGTCTGTTAGGTGGCGCATGATGCTGTAACAGGGGGTCAGCCGCAGCCTCACGGCAAATTTGGACGAGGCGTTCATCCGTGGCCGGTAGATTGGAGGCCACGAAGGCCACATGGGCGTCAACCTGGCAGACGAATCCCGCTGGGTCACACGGGGTGTTGACTGCCCTGGACAGAGCGTCGGATATGATCGGGTCTTTGCCTGGGGTGTATACGAGCTGGAAGTCGTATCGCCGGAGTTTGAGCAGAATGCGCTGGAGGCGAGGCGTCATGTCGTTCAAGTCTTTCTGTATTATATTGACCAGCGGGCGATGGTCGGTCTCGACGGTGAATTGAGGAAGTCCGTACACATAATCGTGAAAATTAACCACACCGGTCAGAAGGCCCAGGCACTCCTTTTCTATCTGCGCGTAGCGCTGTTCCGTGGGGGTCATGGCGCGTGACGCATATGCAACGGGGGCCCATGATGAGGCCTCATCGCGTTGCAGGAGCACTGCCCCAATGCCAGATTGGCTGGCATCGGTCAAAATTTTTGTCTCTTTCGCTGGATCAAAAAAGGCCAATACCGGGGCCGTGGTAAGTTTGGTTTTAAGTTCTCTCCATTCGCGCTCGTGGGCAGGGAGCCATTGGAAGTCTGTCGTCTTCCTGACCAGGTTCCTGAGAGCTGTGGTATGAGAGGCGAGGTTAGGGATGAACTTCCCTAGGAAGTTGACCATGCCCAGAAATCGGAGGACCGCCTTCTTGTCCTCTGGCTTTTTCATGACTGTGACAGCAGCCACCTTGCCCGCATCCGGCCGCACACCCAACTGGGAGATGTGGTCCCCGAGGAACTTGAGTTCCGTCTGGCCGAAGGAGCATTTGGCTCTGTTGAGGCGTAGGCCCTACTCCCGTATGCGTTTGAACACGCGCTGGAGGTGACTGATGTGCTCCCGCGGGGTGGTGGACCAAATGATTATGTCGTCGACATAGACGCGAACACCTTCAATGCCTTCCATCATTTGTTCCATGATCCTGTGGAACACTTCTGACACCGATATGATCCCAGACGGCATCCTGTCGTAACAATATCTGTCAAAAGGGGTGTTAAAGGTACACCGTTTCCTGCTGGAGCTGTCTAGTTGAATTTGCCAGAATCCTTTCGAGGCGTCAAGTTTGGTGAAGAGCTTGGCGCGAGCCATCTCGCATGTGATCTCTTCGCGCTTGGGGATTGAGTAATGCTCCCTCATTATGTTGCGATTCAGATCCTTTGGATCAATGCAGATTCTGAGCTCGCCGGAAGGCTTTTTTACGCACACCATGGAACTGACCCAGTCGGTTGGTTCCGTTACTCTGGAGATCACTCCTTGGTCTTGGAGGTCCTGCAGCTGCTGCTTGAGGCGGTCCTTGAGGGGTGCTGGGACTCTGCGAGGTGCATGCACCACAGGCGTGGCGTTCTGTTTGAGTAGGATCTTGTAAGTATATGGGAGCGTGCCCATGCCTTCGAAGACATCGCAGTGCTGGTCGATGATGGCGTTGAGTTGCGCCCTGAAGTCAGCATCCTGGAAGGCAGATGTGTCATCAGGAGAGAGAGAGTGAACTCTTTGAACGAGGTTTAGCAGCTCACACGCCTGTGCGCCAAGCAGAGAGTCCTTCGAGGAGCCCACGAGCTTTTTGTGACTTGTGCGTCACTTCGAGTTGGCATGAACCGGTAGCAGGAATGATGTTGCCATTGTAGTTCAATAGCTGGCAGGCCGATGGGAGAATGGTTGGTTTGACACGAAGGCTTTGGAAAGCAGACCACGCCATGAGATTGGCGGAGGCACCAGTGTCCCGGCGGAATCGTATTTGGGACCGGTTGGCTGTCAGGGTGGCACACCACTCATCGTCTGGATCGATGCTGTATACCGACAGCGGCTGGTGTCTTTGCTTCGGGGACAGCCTGTTTTTCGTTACGACACCGACTCGAAAAGGCCCCTTTGGGTCCTCGGTGTCACTGCTGTGTGGGAGGTCGGAATCGGACTCGGTGACCGTGGGTTGAATTGCCCGAACATTCCTGTGAGGCTGGCTGAAGCGATATGAATCGGCAGGCTGAGCTGCTCGGCAGCAGGCAGCATAGTGGGCAAGTCTTCCACATCGTAGACATTGTCGCGATTTTGCGGGGCACTTCCGCTTTAAATGGGCGGAGCCACAGTTGCCGCACGTCGTGACGCCAGCACGTTCGCTGCGCCACCGCACATGTGCGGTGCGGTCCTGCGTGGTGCGCACCTGCGCATTACATTCCTCCACTCGCCGTCCCCTCGTTTGGTGCGTACAAGCGCGGGAGTCCGCGAAAAGCGCGCAAAATGGCCGTCCTCATCCAGGCTGAGGCCCTGGAGGTGCTCAATCACTTGGTCCCGTTCCGCCTCGTGGGGACCTTGCCGCGCCGTTTCAGCCACTTGTATATGGGAATACCGACTGGTGGCGTGTTCGTGTAGCACGCAGGTCTCGATGGCGGTCGCTAGGGTGAGTTGCTTTACTTTGAGGGGCTGCTGACGTAGGGGGTCCGACTGAACACCGAAAACGATCTGGTCGCGTATCATGGAGTCGGAGGTGGGCCCATAGCTTCAAGATTGCGCAAGGATGCGGAGGTGCGTGAGAAAGGATTGGAAAGGTTCGTCCTTACCCTGCAAACGCTGCTGGAACACATAGCGTTCAAAACTTTCATTCACCTCGACGCTGCAGTGAGTGTCAAACTTGAGGAGAACCGTCTTGAACTTTGTCTTGTCTTCGTCATCTGCAAAGGTGAGAGAGTTGAAAATGTGGATGGCATGGTCCTCGGCCGTGGAGAGGAGAAGAAAAATCTTTCTGGAGTCCGAGGCGCCCTCCCGGTCCGTGGCTTCGAGGTAGAGCTGGAAACGCTGTTTGAAAATCTTCCAGTTGGCCCCGAGGTTGCCGGCGATGCGGAGCGGCGGCGGCGGGCTGATGTTATCCATGTTGCAGAATGACGGAATGCTGGCGGAAGGCAGATCACAGGGGCAGCACGGTAGCATTGTGGATAGCACAGTTGCTTCACAGCTCCAGGGTCCCAGGTTCGATTCCGGCTTGGGTCACTGTCTGTGCGGAGTCTGCACATCCTCCCTGTGTGTGTGTGGGTTTCCTCCGGGTGCTCCGGTTTCCTTCCACAGTCCAAAGATGTGCAGGTTAGGTTGATTGGCCAAGATAAATTGCCCTTAATGTGCAAAATTGCCCATAGTGTTGGGTGGGGTTGCTGGGTTATGGGGATGGGGTGGAGGTGTTGACCTTGGGTAAGGTGCTCTTTCCAAGAGCAAGTGCAGACTCGATGGGCCGAATGGTCTCCTTCTGGACTGTAAATTCTATGATCACTTGCATGTAGGTCTAAGAAGTGCTAGCATGCAACCACTCCTCGTATCATGATGTGTTGGGTGTTCTGGATCTCCAGCTCTGACATTTCAGCATTAGCTTCGAGTGAGACTGGCGATGGACAGGATTCTGTAACGAGTAACACTGATTTGGGAAAAACCTTGTAACCAGTGATGTGCTGGGCGTTCTGGATCTCATACTGGTCACCAACACTTGAAGTCGTGCAACACTATTTTATTCAAAGGTTAACTATTTAAACATACTTGAACTGTGGGTGAATACGATACTAGCTTTAACTAAAGACCTTTGCCTTGTCCTAACCAGTTGAGGCACTCAGCACATGGTGAATGTCTGTGTTGCAGGCTGTGAGCTCTGTGCTCCGAGCTGGCTGCTACTAGAATGAGCGGGAACTCTGATGCCCCCTGCCTTTATAGTGCGTGTGCTCTCACTGGTGATTGGCTGCGGTGTTGTGTATGTTGATTGGTCCCACTGTGTGTCCATCAGTGTGTGTCTGCATCATGATACACTGGTGTATATTATGACAACCTGATTCTTGCAAACTGATTGAGAATCTTTTAGTAGCTATAAACACCAAAAGGTTGAACACAGCAATTCATAAATGTTCCCAGTACCAGAAAGAAACCTTTTATCAATTGTGTACGTGTACAGGATGCCCACAGGCTGATAGTCAGAGGTGAGAGTGAGATGGACTGAAACAAGATGAGAGACAGACAGAAGCACAGTTAGTTACTACCTCTTGACGATAATCAAATGTCACACGTCCATTCAGCGAAGGCACAAAGAAAAGTGACTCTGAACCAAAGGCAGGAAGATTTGGGAAAAGTTTTGAAAAGTTTGTCTTTAGCAATCGCTTAAAGTAACAATGGCTGGTGAAGGGGTTTAGATTGGGACCAAGCAAACTTGGGACCAACCAAAGCAGCCATTTGATTGGCTCCCCATCCACCACCTTCAACATTTATTCCTTCCACCAGAATGAGAGAGTGGTGGCAGAGTGTACAACCTGCAAGATGGATTTCAGCAACTCACCAAAGCTCTTTCTACAGCACCTTCCAAATGGCCTGTACCACCCAACAGGACAGGGCAGCAGATACCTGGGAACCCCACCACCTGGAGGTTCCCCTCCATGTCACTCACACCCTGGCTTGGAAATACATCGCCGTTCCTTCACTGTCGCCGGGGCAACATCGTGGAGCTCCCTCCCTAACAGCACAGTGGGTGTACCTACGTAACAGGGTTGCAGCGGGTTCAAGAAGGCAGCTCACCACCACCTTCTCAAGGGGCAATTGGAGATGGGCAATAATGCTTACCCCAGCCAGTGACACACACCCCCCAGGAAATAATTAAAATAAAACTAAAAAAACAATGAAAGGTTGAGTTCACAGGGGGGTCAGAGTCAAAGAAACTCTGGGAGACTTGGGGAGGAGAAACTTTATGCGAAAGACAAAATGAGATGCAAAGACAGACAATGTTCAGTCTTTGTGAGGATCTATGTGAAAGTTTGTGACAGGGTCTAGGCAAGGATTTGTGTGAGGGTTTGTGTGGGGGTCTGTGCGAAGGTTTGTGTGATGGTCTATGTGAGGCTCTATGTGAGGGTTCGTGTGAGGGTCTATGTGAGGGTTCGTGTGAGGTTCTATGTGATGGTTTGTGTGAGGGTCTATGTGAGGGTTTGTGTGAGGGTCTATGTGAGAGTTGGTGCGTGGGTCTATGTGAGGGTTCGTGTGTGGGGCTATGCAAGGGTTCGTGTGAGGGTCTATAAGACCATAAGACATAGGAGCAGAATTAGGCCACTCGGCCCATCGAGTCTGCTCCTCCATTCAATCATGGCTGATATTTTCTCATCCCCATTCTCCTGCCTTCTCCCCATAACCCCTGATCCCCTTATTAATCAAGAACCTATCTATCTCTGTCTTAAAGACACTCAGTGACCTGGCCTCCACACCCTTCTGCGGCAAAGAGTTTCACAGATTCACCACCCTCTGGCTGAAGAAATTCCTCCTCATCTCTGTTTTAAAGGATGGCCCCTTTAGTCTGAGACTGTATCCTCTGGTTCTAGTTTTTCCTACAAGTGGAAACATCCTCTCCACGTCCACTCTATCCAGGCCTCTCATCCTGTAAGTTTCAATAAGATCCCCCCTCATCCTTCTAAACACCGAGTACAGACCCAGAGTCCTCAACCTTTCCTCATTCGATAAGTTCTTCATTCCAGGGATCATTCTTGTGAACCTCCTCTGGACCCTTTCCAAGGCCAGCACATCCTTCCTTAGATACGGGGCCCAAAACTGCTCACAATACTCCAAATGGGGTCTGACCAGAGCCTTAAACAGCCTCAGAAGTACATCCCTGGTCTTGTATTCTAGCCCTCTTGACATGAATGCGAACATTACATTTTCCTTCCTAACTGCCGACTGAACCTGCACATTAACCTTAAGAGAATCGTGAACAAGGACTCGCAAGTCCCTCTGTGCTTCTGATTTCCTAAGCATTTCCCCATTTAGAAAATAGTCTATGCCTCCATTTCTCCTTCCAAAGTGAGTAACCTCACACTTTTCCACATTGTATTCCATCTGTACAGAACTCTGGTACGGCCGCATTTGGAGTATTGCGTACAGTTCTGGTCACCGCATTATAGGAAGGATGTGGAGGCTTTGGAGCGGGTGCAGAGGAGATTTACTAGGATGTTGCCTGGTATGGAGGGAAAATCTTATGAGGAAAGGCTGATGGACTTGAGGTTGTTTTCGTTGGACAGAAGAAGGTTAAGAGGAGACTTAATAGAGGCATACAAAATGATCAGGGGGTTGGATAGGGTGGACAGTGAGAGCCTTCTCCCGCGGATGGAAATGGCTGGCACGAGGGGACATAGCTTTAAACTGAGGGGTAATAGATATAGGACAGAGGTCAGAGGTAGGTTCTTTACGCAAAGAGTGGTGAGGCCGTGGAATGCCCTACCTGCTACAGTAGTGAACTCGCCAACATTGAGGGCATTTAAAAGTTTATTGGATAAGCATATGGATGATAATGGCATAGTGTAGGTTAGATGGCTTTTGTTTCGGTGCAACATTGTGGGCCGAAGGGCCTGTACTGCGCTGTATCGTTCTATGTTCTATGTTCTATCTGCCACTCCATTTCTCACTCTCCTAGCTTGTCCAAGTCCTTCTGCAGCCCCCTTGCTTCCTGAATACTACCTGTCTACAGGTCTTTGTATCATCTGCAAACTTAGCAACAGAGCCTTCAGTTCCTTCTTCCAGATCATTAATGTATATTGTAATTGTAAAAAGTTGTGGTGCCAGCACAGACCCTTGAGGCACACCACTAGTCACCGGCTGCCATCCTGAAAAAGACCCCTTTATCCCCACTCTCTGCCTTCTGCCAGTCAGCCAGTCCTCTATCCATGCCAGGATCTTACCCTGAACACCATGGGCTCTTAAATTATTTAACTGTCTCCTATGCGGCACCTTGTCAAAGGCCTTCTGGAAATCTAAATAAATAACGTCCATTGGTTCTCCTTTGTCTAACTCCCTTGTTACCTCCTCAAAGAACTCCAACAGATTTGTCAGACACGACCTCCCTTTGACAAAGCCGTGCTGACTCAGTCCTATTTTATGCACTTCCAAGTACTCCACGATCTCTTTAATAACAGACTCTAAAATCTTACCAATGACCGAAGTCAGGCTAACCGGCTTATAATTTCCCATCTTCTCTCTCCCTCCCTTCTTAATTATAGTACGAAGTCTTACAACACCAGGTTAAAGTCCAACAGGTTTGTTTCGATGTCACTAGCTTTCGGAGCGCTGCTCCTTCCTCAGGTGAATGAAGAGGTCTGTTCCAGAAACACATATATAGACAAATTCAAAGATGCCAAACAATGCTTGGAATACGAGCATTAGCAGGTGATTAAATCTTTACAGATCCAGAGATGGGGTAACCCCAGGTTAAAGAGGTGTGAATTGTCTCAAGCCAGGACAGTTGGTAGGATTTCGCAGGCCAGATGGTGGGGGATGAATGTAATGTGACATGAATCCCAGGTCCCAGTTGAGGCCGCACTCATGTGTGCGGAACTTGGCTATAAGTTTCTGCTCGGCGATTCTGCGTTGTTGCGCGTCCTGAAGGCCGCCTTGGAGAACGCTTACCCGGAGATCAGAGGCTGAATGCCCTTGACTGCTGAAGTGTTCCCCGACTGGAAGGGAACATTCCTGCCTGGTGATTGTCGCATGATTTACGTTCATTCGTTGTCGTAGCGTCTGCATGGTCTCACCAATGTACCACGCTTCGGGACATCCTTTCCTGCAGCGTATGAGGTAGACAACGTTGGCCGAGTCGCACGAGTATGTACCGCGTACCTGGTGGGTGGTGTTCTCACGTGTAATAGTGGTATCCATGTCGATGATCTGGCACGTCTTGCAGAGATTGCCATGGCAGGGTTGTGTGGTGTCGTGGTCACTGTTCTGAAGGCTGGGGAGTTTGCTGCAAACAATGGTTTGTTTGAGGTTGCGCGGTTGTTTGAAGGCAAGTAGTGGGGGTGTGGGGATGACCTTGGCAAGATGTTCATCGTCATCGATGACGTGTTCTTCTTAATTATGTGAGGGTTTGTACGAGGGTCTATGTGAGGGTAGTTTGAGAGTCTATGCAAGGGTTTGTGTGAGGGTCTATGCAAAGGTTTGTGTGAGGGTCTATGTGAGGGTTTGTGTGAGGGTCTATGTGAGGGTAGTTTGAGAGTCTATGCAAGGGTTTGTGTGAGGGTCTATGCAAAGGTTTGTGTGAGGGTCTATGTGAGGGTTTGTGTGAGGGTCTATGTGGGGATCTGTGTGAGGTTCCATGTGAGAGTTTGCATGAGGGTCTTTGTGAGGGTCTATATGTGGGTTTACATGAATGTTTGTGTGAGGGTCTATGTGAGGGTCTGTGTGAGGGTCTGTGTGACAGTCGAGATGAGATGCTGTAATTTCTAATCATATCTTTTCCCCGCAGGTAACATCGACTACAGCTGCCCTGCCAGGAATGAGTGTGAAATAACGAAACGCAGACGCAAATCCTGCCAATCCTGTCGCTTCATGAAATGTCTGAAAGTTGGAATGATGAAAGAAGGTAAATTAATATTTTTATTCCGTAGTCTTGCTCTGCACTGTACACACAAGGACATACAGTGACTCACACATCAGCTGTGCAAGAGTCCCTGTCCCCACCCCCACACACACTCTGTAAA
Source organism: Scyliorhinus torazame (assembly GCF_047496885.1). Taxonomy (NCBI): domain Eukaryota; kingdom Metazoa; phylum Chordata; class Chondrichthyes; order Carcharhiniformes; family Scyliorhinidae; genus Scyliorhinus; species Scyliorhinus torazame. The sequence continues at coordinate 2,394,791 of NC_092731.1, read as the reverse complement.
TGAAGGTTAAGGAGCAGTGAGAAAGTTGCTCGGGCGCACCGTGCTCTGCGTAGTTGGTAAATGGGATGTAATGAACATGTGTGTTCACTTGAAGCTGATTGCTGGTGGGCAGAAGCCCGGCGAGACGAGCAGCTAATTGAATGAGCATCAGTGCAGAGTGCGCTGGTCACCTCTCTTCCTGAAGGCACTCATCTCATTTGGGTAGCAACACATAATTGAATTTGTATTTTCCCAGTGTAACTTGCCCAGCTCCCCCTCTGCTCGCACGGTTTAACCTCAGCCTGACACAGCGAGGTAACACTAACCAGTACCTGGCCTTGTAAAAGACTCTCATCAGAAGACCCACAGTCTCACTATCTTGGTCTATATGTGAAGAAAATCCCTTTGGTAAAATACATGACAACATTGGTACTCATAACGCCTGGTATCCCAGAGTTAGTACGCAGAGAGCCTGGTATCCCAGGGTTAGTACGCAGAGAGCCTGGTATCCCAGAGTTAGTACGCAGAGAGCCTGGTATCCCAGGGTTAGTACGCAGAGAGCCTGGTATCCCAGGGTTAGTACGCAGAGAGCCTGGTATCCCAGGGTTAGTACGCAGAGAGCCTGGTATCCCAGGGTTAGTACGCAGAGAGCCTGGTATCCCAGAGTTAGTACGCAGAGAGCCTGGTATCCCAGGGTTAGTACGCAGAGAGCCTGGTATCCCAGGGTTAGTACGCAGAGAGCCTGGTATCCCAGGGTTAGTAGGCAGAGAGCCTGGTATCCCAGGGTTAGTAGGCAGAGAGCCTGGTATCCCAGGGTTAGTACGCAGAGAGCCTGGTATCCCAGGGTTAGTACGCAGAGAGCCTGGTATCCCAGGGTTAGTAGGCAGAGAGCCTGGTATCCCAGGGTTAGTACGCAGAGAGCCTGGTATCCCAGGGTTGGTACGCCCAGAGCCTGGTATCCCAGGGTTGGTACGCACCGAGCCTGGTATCCCAGGGCTGGTACGCACCGAGCCTGGTATTCCAGGATCGGTGTACACAGAGTCAGGTATCCCAGGATCGGTGTACACAAAGCCTGGTATCCCAGGGTTAGTACGCAGAGAGCCTGGTATCCCAGGGTTAGTACGCACCGAGCCTGGTATCCAAGGATCGGTGTACACAAAGCCTGGTATAACCAGGCGAGATGAGACTGACTGCCCTTGACATCAATGCCATGTTTGACTGAATGTGGCGTCATGGAATCCAATGAATGGAAATCGGGGACAACTCTCAGCTGGCTCGAGTCAGACATCGCACTGAGGAAGATATTTGTGTTTCTTGGCCAATCATCTCAATCCCAATATGTAACTGAAGGAGTTCCTTAGAGTCGTGGCATAGACCCAACCATCTTCAATTGCTCCGTCAATGTTCTGTCTATCGTAAGGACAGAAGTGACGATGAACCCTGATGATTGCACAATGCTTTGCATCATTCATGACTCCTCAGATATTAAAATAATGCGTGCCCAGAGGAGCAACCGTGCACAACATTCTGACTTGAGCTGATGAGTGGCAAATGAAATTTGTGCCACACATGGGCCAGTCAAAGACCATCTCCAGCAAGAGAAACTCCAACCATCCCCCATTGACACGAAATGAATCTGCCGATGCTGAATTCGCAACATCCCACCCTCTTAATAACATTCTCGGGGTTACCATTGACTAAAATTTTATCACTGTCAGTCACAGTGAGGATTGTGGCATATATCAGAGTGTTACAGTGAGGGGGGTGGGGTCTATCAGAGTGTTACAGTGAGGGGTGTGGGATATATCAGAGTGTTACAGTGAGTGGGTGTGGGATATATCAGAGTGTTACAGTGAGGGGGGTGGGGTCTATCAGAGTGTTACAATGAGGGGTGTGGGGTATATCAGAGTGTTACAGTGAGGGGTGTGGGATATATCAGAGTGTTACAGTGAGTGGGTGTGGGGTATATCAGAGTGTTACAGTGAGGGGTGTGGGGTATATCAGAGTGTTACAGTGAGGGGTGTGGGGTATATCAGAGTGTTACAGTGAGGGGTGTGGGGTATATCAGAGTGTTACAGTGAGGGGTGTGGGGTATATCAGAGTGTTACAGTGAGGGGTGTGGGGTATATCAGAGTGTTACAGTGAGGGGTGGGGGTATATCAGAGTGTTACAGTGAGGGGTGTGGGTATATCAGAGTGTTACAGTGAGGGGGGTGGGGTATATCAGAGTGTTACAGTGAGGGGTATGGGGTATATCAGAGTGTTACAGTGAGGGGTGTGGGGTATATCAGTGTTACAGTGAGGGGTGTGGGGTATATCAGAGTGTTACAGTGAGGGGTGTGAGGTATATCAGTGTTACAGTGAGGGGTGTGGGGTATATCAGAGTGTTACAGTGAGGGGTGTGGGGTATATCAGAGTGTTACAGTGAGGGATGTGGGGTATATCAGAGTGTTAAAGTGAGGTGTGTAGGGTATATCAGAGTGTTACAGTGAGGGGTGTGGGGTATATCAGAGTGTTATAGTGAGGGGTGTGGGGTATATCAGAGTTACAGTGAGGGGTGTGGGGTATATCAGTGTTACAGTGAGCGGTGTGGGGTATATCAGTGTTACAGTGAGGGGTGTGGGATATATCAGTGTTACAGTGAGGGGTATATCAGAGCGTTACAGTGAGGGGTGTGGGGTATATCAGAGTGTTACAGTGAGGGGTGTGGGGTATATCAGAGTGTTACAGTGAGGGGTGTGCGGTATATCAGTGTTACAGTGAGTGGTGTGGGGTATATCAGAGTGTTACAGTGAGGGGTGTGGGGTATATCAGAGTGTTAGAGTGAGGGGTGTGGGGTATATCAGTGTTACAGTGAGGGGTGTGGGATATATCAGAGTGTTACAGTGAGGGGTGTGGGGTATACCAGAGTTACAGTGAGGGGTTTGGGATATATCCGTGTTACAGTGAGGGGTGTGGGGTATATCAGAGTGTTACAGTGAGGGGTGTGGGGTATACCAGTGTTACAGTGAGTGGTGTGGGGTATATCAGTGTTACAATGAGGGGTGTGGGGTATATCAGTGTTACAGTGAGGGGTGTGGGGTATATCAGAGTGTTACAGTGAGGGGTGTGGGGTATATCAGTGTTACAGTGAGGGGTGTGGGGTATATCAGAGTGTTACAGTGAGGGGTGTGGGGTATATCAGAGTGTTACAGTGAGGGTGTGTGGGATATATCAGAGTTACAGTGAGGGGTGTGGGGCATTTCAGAGTGTTACAGTGAGGGGTGTTGGGTATATTAGTGTGTTACAGTGAGGGGTGTGGGGTATATCAGTGTTACAGTGAAGGTTTTGGGGTATATCAGGGTGTTACATTGAGGGGTGTAGGGTACATCAGTGTTACAGTGAGGGGTGCGAGGCATATCAGAGTGTTACAGTGAGGGTTTTGGGGTATATCAGGGTGTTACAGTGAGGGGTGTGGGATATATCAGATTGTTACAGTGAGGGGTGTGGGTTATATCAGTGTTACAGTGAGGGGTGTGGAGTATATCAGTGTTACAGTGAGGGGTGTGGGGTATATCAGAGTGTTCCACTGAGGGGTGTGGGATATATCAGTGTTACAGTGAGGGGTGTGGGGTATATCAGAGTGTTACAGTGAGGGGTGTGGGGTATATCAGAGTGTCACAGTTATGCGTGTGGGGTATATCAGAGTGTCACAGTGAGGGGTGTGGGGCATATCAGAGTGTTACAGTGAGGGGTGTGGGGCATATCAGAGTGTTACAGTGAGGAGTGTGGAGTATATCAGAGTGTTACAGTTAGGGGTGTGGGGTATATCAGTATTACAGTGAGGGGTGTGGGGTACATCAGTGTTACAGTGGGGTGTGTGGGGTATATCAGAGTGTTACAGTGAGGGGGTGTGGGATATATCAGAGTGTTATAGTGGGGGGGTGGGATATATCAGTGTTACAGTGAGGGGTGTGGGGCATATCAGTGTTACAGTGAGGAGTGTGGGTATCTCAGAGTGTTACAGTGAGGGGTGTGGAATATATCAGAGTGTGAAAGTGAGGGGTGTGGGGTATATAAGTGTGTTACAGTGAGGGGTGTGGGGTATATCAGAGTGTTACAGTGAGGGGTGTGGGATATATCAGTGTGTGACAGTGAGGGGTGTGGGGTATATCAGAGTGTTACAGTGAGTGGTGTGGGGTATATCAGTGTTACAGTGAGGAGTGTGGGGTACATCAGTGTTACATTGAGGGGTGTCGGGTATATCAGTGTTACAGTGAGGGGTGTGGGGTATATCAGAGTGTTACAGTGAGGGGTGTCAGGTATATCAATGTTACAGTGAGGTGTGTGGGGTATATCAGTGTTACAGTGAGGAGTGTGGGGTATATCAGAGTGTTACAGCGATGGGTGTGGGGTATATCAGAGTGTTACAGTGAGGTGTGTGGGGTACATCAGTGTTACAGTGAAGGCTGTGGGGTATATCAGAGTGTTACAGTGAGGTGTGTGGGTATATTAGAGTGTTACAGTGAGTGGTGTAGGGTATATCAGTGTTACAGTGAGGGGTGGGAGGTATATCAGAGTGTTACAGTGAGGGGTGTGGGCTATATGAGAGTGTTACAGTGAGGGGTGTGGGGTATATCAGAGTGTTACAGTGATGTTTCTGGGGTATATCAGAGTGTTACTGTGAGGGGTGTGTGGTTTATCAGTGTTGCAGTGAGGGGTGTGGGGTATATCAGTGTTACAGTGATGGGTGTGGGTATATCAGAGAGTGACAGTGAGGGGTGTGGGATCTATCAGAGTGTTACAGTGAGGGGTGTGGGGTATATCAGAGTGTTACAGTGAGGGGTGTGGGGTATATCAGAGTGTTTCAGTGAGGGGTGTGGGGTATATCAATGTTACAGTGAGGGGTGTGGAGTATATCAGTGTTACAGTGAGGGGTGTGGGGTATATCAGAGTGTTACAGTGAGGGTTGTGGGAAATATCAGAGTGTTACAGTGAGGGTTTTGGGGTATATCAGAGTGTTACAGTGAGGGGTGTGTGGCATATCAGAGTGTTACAGTGAGGAGTGTGGGGTATATCAGAGAGTTACAGTGAGGGGTGTGGGGTATATCAGTGTTACAGTGAGGGGTGTGGGGTATATCAGAGTGTTACAGGGAGGGGTGTGCGATATATCAGAGTGTTACAGCGAGGGGTGTGGGGTATATCAGAGTGGTACAATGAGGGGTGTGGGTATATCAGTGTTACAGTGAGGGGTGTGTGGTATATCAGTGTTAGAGTGAGGGGTGTGGGGTATATCAGAGTGTTACAGTGAGGGGTGTGGGATATATCAGAGTGTTACAGTGAGGGGTGTGGGATATATCAGTGTTACAGTGAGGGGTGTGGGGTATATCAGTGTTACATTGAGGGGTGTGTGGTATATCACAGTGTTACAGTGAGGGGTGTGGGATATATCAGTGTTACAGTGAGGGGTGTGGGGTATATCAGAGTGTTACAGTGAGGGGGTGTGGGATATATCGGAGTGTTACAGTGAGGGGGTGTGGGGTATATCAGTGTTACATTGAGGGGTGTGGGGTATATCAGTGTTACAGTGAGGGGTGTGGGGTATATCAGAGTGCTACAGTGAGGGGTGTGGGGTATATCAGTGTTACAGTGAGGGGTGTGGGGTATATCAGAGTGTTACATTGAGGGGTGTTGGGTATATCAGTGTTACAGTGACGGGTGTGGGGTATATCAGTGTTACAGTGAGGATTTTGGGGCATATCAGAGTGTTACAGTTAGTAGTGTGGGGTATATCAGAGTTACAGTGAGGGGTGTGGGGTACATCAGTGTTACAGTGAAGGGTGTTGGGTATATCAGAGTGTTACTGTGAGGGGGTGTGGGATATATCGGAGTGCTACAGTGAGGGTGTGTGGAATATATCAGAGTGTTACAGAGAGGGGTGTGGGGTATATCAGAGTGTGACAGTGAGTTGTGTGGGGTATATCAGTGTTACAGTGAGGAGTGTGGGGTATATCAGAGTGTAACAGTGAGGGGTGTGGGGTATATCAGTGTTACATTGAGGGGTGTGCGGTATATCAGTGTTACAGTGAGGGGTGTGCGGTATATCAGAGTGTTACAGTGAGGGGTGTCAGGTATATCAGTGATACAGTGAGGGGTGTGGGGTATATCAGTGTTACAGTGAGGGGTGTGGGGTATATCAGTGTTACAGTGAGGAGTGTGGAGTATATCAGAGTGTTACAGTGACGGGTGTGGGGTATATCCGTGTTACAGTGAGGGGTGTGGGATATATCAGTGTTACAGTGAGGGGTGTGGGGTATATCAGAGTGTCACAGTGAGGGGTGTGGGGTATATCAGAGTGTTACAGTGAGTGGGTGTGGGATAAATCGGAGTGTTACAGTGAGGGGGTGTGGAACATATCAGAGTGTTACAGTGAGGGGTGTGGGGTATATCAGTGTTACAGTGAGGGGTGTGGGGTATATCAGTGTTACAGTGAGGGGTGTGGGGTATATCAGAGTGTTACAGTGAGGGGTGTGTGGTATATCAGTGTTACAGTGAAGGGTGTGGGGTATATCAGAGTGTTACAGTGAGGGGTGTGGGGTATATCAGTGTCACAGTGAGGGGTGTGAGGTATATAAGTGTGTTACAGTGAGGGGTGTGGGGTATATCAGAGTGTTACAGTGAGGGGTGTTGGGTATATCAGTGTTACAGTGAGGATTTTGGGGTATATCAGAGTGTTACAGTTAGTAGTGTGGGGAATATCAGAGTTACAGTGAGGGGTGTGGGGTACATCAGTGTTACAGTGAAGGGTGTTGGGTATATCAGAGTGTTGCAGTGAGGGGGTGTGGGATATATCGGAGTGTTACAGTGAGGGTGTGTGGAATATATCAGAGTGTTACAGAGAGGGGTGTGGGGTATATCAGAGTGTGACAGTGAGTTGTGTGGGGTATATCAGTGTTACAGTGAGGAGTGTGGGGTATATCAATGTGTAACAGTGAGGGGTGTGGGGTATATCAGTGTTACATTGAGGGGTGTGGGGTATATCAGTGTTACAGTGAGGAGTGTGGAGTATATCAGAGTGTTACAGTGACGGGTGTGGGGTATATCCGTGTTACAGTGAGGGTTTTGGGGTATATCAGAGTGTTACTGTGAGGGGTGTGTGGTTTATCAGTGTTGCTGTGAGGGGTGTGGGGTATATCAGTGTTACAGTGAGGGGTGTGGGTATATCAGAGAGTTACAGTGAGGGGTGTGGGATCTATCAGAGTGTTACAGTGAGGGGTGTGGGATATATCAGTGTGTGACAGTGAGGGGTGTGGGGTATATCAGAGTGTTACAGTGAGTGGTGTGGGGTATATCAGTGTTACAGTGAGGAGTGTGGGGTACATCAGTGTTACATTGAGGGGTGTCGGGTATATCAGTGTTACAGTGAGGGGTGTGGGGTATATCAGAGTGTTACAGTGAGGGGTGTCAGGTATATCAATGTTACAGTGAGGTGTGTGGGGTATATCAGTGTTACAGTGAGGAGTGTGGGGTATATCAGAGTGTTACAGCGATGGGTGTGGGGTATATCAGAGTGTTACAGTGAGGTGTGTGGGGTACATCAGTGTTACAGTGAAGGCTGTGGGGTATATCAGAGTGTTACAGTGAGGTGTGTGGGTATATTAGAGTGTTACAGTGAGTGGTGTAGGGTATATCAGTGTTACAGTGAGGGGTGGGAGGTATATCAGAGTGTTACAGTGAGGGGTGTGGGCTATATGAGAGTGTTACAGTGAGGGGTGTGGGGTATATCAGAGTGTTACAGTGATGTTTCTGGGGTATATCAGAGTGTTACTGTGAGGGGTGTGTGGTTTATCAGTGTTGCAGTGAGGGGTGTGGGGTATATCAGTGTTACAGTGATGGGTGTGGGTATATCAGAGAGTGACAGTGAGGGGTGTGGGATCTATCAGAGTGTTACAGTGAGGGGTGTGGGGTATATCAGAGTGTTACAGTGAGGGGTGTGGGGTATATCAGAGTGTTTCAGTGAGGGGTGTGGGGTATATCAATGTTACAGTGAGGGGTGTGGAGTATATCAGTGTTACAGTGAGGGGTGTGGGGTATATCAGAGTGTTACAGTGAGGGTTGTGGGAAATATCAGAGTGTTACAGTGAGGGTTTTGGGGTATATCAGAGTGTTACAGTGAGGGGTGTGTGGCATATCAGAGTGTTACAGTGAGGAGTGTGGGGTATATCAGAGAGTTACAGTGAGGGGTGTGGGGTATATCAGTGTTACAGTGAGGGGTGTGGGGTATATCAGAGTGTTACAGGGAGGGGTGTGCGATATATCAGAGTGTTACAGCGAGGGGTGTGGGGTATATCAGAGTGGTACAATGAGGGGTGTGGGTATATCAGTGTTACAGTGAGGGGTGTGTGGTATATCAGTGTTAGAGTGAGGGGTGTGGGGTATATCAGAGTGTTACAGTGAGGGGTGTGGGATATATCAGAGTGTTACAGTGAGGGGTGTGGGATATATCAGTGTTACAGTGAGGGGTGTGGGGTATATCAGTGTTACATTGAGGGGTGTGTGGTATATCACAGTGTTACAGTGAGGGGTGTGGGATATATCAGTGTTACAGTGAGGGGTGTGGGGTATATCAGAGTGTTACAGTGAGGGGGTGTGGGATATATCGGAGTGTTACAGTGAGGGGGTGTGGGGTATATCAGTGTTACATTGAGGGGTGTGGGGTATATCAGTGTTACAGTGAGGGGTGTGGGGTATATCAGAGTGCTACAGTGAGGGGTGTGGGGTATATCAGTGTTACAGTGAGGGGTGTGGGGTATATCAGAGTGTTACATTGAGGGGTGTTGGGTATATCAGTGTTACAGTGACGGGTGTGGGGTATATCAGTGTTACAGTGAGGATTTTGGGGCATATCAGAGTGTTACAGTTAGTAGTGTGGGGTATATCAGAGTTACAGTGAGGGGTGTGGGGTACATCAGTGTTACAGTGAAGGGTGTTGGGTATATCAGAGTGTTACAGTGAGGGGGTGTGGGATATATCGGAGTGCTACAGTGAGGGTGTGTGGAATATATCAGAGTGTTACAGAGAGGGGTGTGGGGTATATCAGAGTGTGACAGTGAGTTGTGTGGGGTATATCAGTGTTACAGTGAGGAGTGTGGGGTATATCAGAGTGTAACAGTGAGGGGTGTGGGGTATATCAGTGTTACATTGAGGGGTGTGCGGTATATCAGTGTTACAGTGAGGGGTGTGCGGTATATCAGAGTGTTACAGTGAGGGGTGTCAGGTATATCAGTGATACAGTGAGGGGTGTGGGGTATATCAGTGTTACAGTGAGGGGTGTGGGGTATATCAGTGTTACAGTGAGGAGTGTGGAGTATATCAGAGTGTTACAGTGACGGGTGTGGGGTATATCCGTGTTACAGTGAGGGGTGTGGGATATATCAGTGTTACAGTGAGGGGTGTGGGGTATATCAGAGTGTCACAGTGAGGGGTGTGGGGTATATCAGAGTGTTACAGTGAGTGGGTGTGGGATAAATCGGAGTGTTACAGTGAGGGGGTGTGGAACATATCAGAGTGTTACAGTGAGGGGTGTGGGGTATATCAGTGTTACAGTGAGGGGTGTGGGGTATATCAGTGTTACAGTGAGGGGTGTGGGGTATATCAGAGTGTTACAGTGAGGGGTGTGTGGTATATCAGTGTTACAGTGAAGGGTGTGGGGTATATCAGAGTGTTACAGTGAGGGGTGTGGGGTATATCAGTGTCACAGTGAGGGGTGTGAGGTATATAAGTGTGTTACAGTGAGGGGTGTGGGGTATATCAGAGTGTTACAGTGAGGGGTGTTGGGTATATCAGTGTTACAGTGAGGATTTTGGGGTATATCAGAGTGTTACAGTTAGTAGTGTGGGGAATATCAGAGTTACAGTGAGGGGTGTGGGGTACATCAGTGTTACAGTGAAGGGTGTTGGGTATATCAGAGTGTTGCAGTGAGGGGGTGTGGGATATATCGGAGTGTTACAGTGAGGGTGTGTGGAATATATCAGAGTGTTACAGAGAGGGGTGTGGGGTATATCAGAGTGTGACAGTGAGTTGTGTGGGGTATATCAGTGTTACAGTGAGGAGTGTGGGGTATATCAATGTGTAACAGTGAGGGGTGTGGGGTATATCAGTGTTACATTGAGGGGTGTGGGGTATATCAGTGTTACAGTGAGGAGTGTGGAGTATATCAGAGTGTTACAGTGACGGGTGTGGGGTATATCCGTGTTACAGTGAGGGTTTTGGGGTATATCAGAGTGTTACTGTGAGGGGTGTGTGGTTTATCAGTGTTGCTGTGAGGGGTGTGGGGTATATCAGTGTTACAGTGAGGGGTGTGGGTATATCAGAGAGTTACAGTGAGGGGTGTGGGATCTATCAGAGTGTTACAGTGAGGGGTGTGGGATATATCAGTGTGTGACAGTGAGGGGTGTGGGGTATATCAGAGTGTTACAGTGAGTGGTGTGGGGTATATCAGTGTTACAGTGAGGAGTGTGGGGTACATCAGTGTTACATTGAGGGGTGTCGGGTATATCAGTGTTACAGTGAGGGGTGTGGGGTATATCAGAGTGTTACAGTGAGGGGTGTCAGGTATATCAATGTTACAGTGAGGTGTGTGGGGTATATCAGTGTTACAGTGAGGAGTGTGGGGTATATCAGAGTGTTACAGCGATGGGTGTGGGGTATATCAGAGTGTTACAGTGAGGTGTGTGGGGTACATCAGTGTTACAGTGAAGGCTGTGGGGTATATCAGAGTGTTACAGTGAGGTGTGTGGGTATATTAGAGTGTTACAGTGAGTGGTGTAGGGTATATCAGTGTTACAGTGAGGGGTGGGAGGTATATCAGAGTGTTACAGTGAGGGGTGTGGGCTATATGAGAGTGTTACAGTGAGGGGTGTGGGGTATATCAGAGTGTTACAGTGATGTTTCTGGGGTATATCAGAGTGTTACTGTGAGGGGTGTGTGGTTTATCAGTGTTGCAGTGAGGGGTGTGGGGTATATCAGTGTTACAGTGATGGGTGTGGGTATATCAGAGAGTGACAGTGAGGGGTGTGGGATCTATCAGAGTGTTACAGTGAGGGGTGTGGGGTATATCAGAGTGTTACAGTGAGGGGTGTGGGGTATATCAGAGTGTTTCAGTGAGGGGTGTGGGGTATATCAATGTTACAGTGAGGGGTGTGGAGTATATCAGTGTTACAGTGAGGGGTGTGGGGTATATCAGAGTGTTACAGTGAGGGTTGTGGGAAATATCAGAGTGTTACAGTGAGGGTTTTGGGGTATATCAGAGTGTTACAGTGAGGGGTGTGTGGCATATCAGAGTGTTACAGTGAGGAGTGTGGGGTATATCAGAGAGTTACAGTGAGGGGTGTGGGGTATATCAGTGTTACAGTGAGGGGTGTGGGGTATATCAGAGTGTTACAGGGAGGGGTGTGCGATATATCAGAGTGTTACAGCGAGGGGTGTGGGGTATATCAGAGTGGTACAATGAGGGGTGTGGGTATATCAGTGTTACAGTGAGGGGTGTGTGGTATATCAGTGTTAGAGTGAGGGGTGTGGGGTATATCAGAGTGTTACAGTGAGGGGTGTGGGATATATCAGAGTGTTACAGTGAGGGGTGTGGGATATATCAGTGTTACAGTGAGGGGTGTGGGGTATATCAGTGTTACATTGAGGGGTGTGTGGTATATCACAGTGTTACAGTGAGGGGTGTGGGATATATCAGTGTTACAGTGAGGGGTGTGGGGTATATCAGAGTGTTACAGTGAGGGGGTGTGGGATATATCGGAGTGTTACAGTGAGGGGGTGTGGGGTATATCAGTGTTACATTGAGGGGTGTGGGGTATATCAGTGTTACAGTGAGGGGTGTGGGGTATATCAGAGTGCTACAGTGAGGGGTGTGGGGTATATCAGTGTTACAGTGAGGGGTGTGGGGTATATCAGAGTGTTACATTGAGGGGTGTTGGGTATATCAGTGTTACAGTGACGGGTGTGGGGTATATCAGTGTTACAGTGAGGATTTTGGGGCATATCAGAGTGTTACAGTTAGTAGTGTGGGGTATATCAGAGTTACAGTGAGGGGTGTGGGGTACATCAGTGTTACAGTGAAGGGTGTTGGGTATATCAGAGTGTTACAGTGAGGGGGTGTGGGATATATCGGAGTGCTACAGTGAGGGTGTGTGGAATATATCAGAGTGTTACAGAGAGGGGTGTGGGGTATATCAGAGTGTGACAGTGAGTTGTGTGGGGTATATCAGTGTTACAGTGAGGAGTGTGGGGTATATCAGAGTGTAACAGTGAGGGGTGTGGGGTATATCAGTGTTACATTGAGGGGTGTGCGGTATATCAGTGTTACAGTGAGGGGTGTGCGGTATATCAGAGTGTTACAGTGAGGGGTGTCAGGTATATCAGTGATACAGTGAGGGGTGTGGGGTATATCAGTGTTACAGTGAGGGGTGTGGGGTATATCAGTGTTACAGTGAGGAGTGTGGAGTATATCAGAGTGTTACAGTGACGGGTGTGGGGTATATCCGTGTTACAGTGAGGGGTGTGGGATATATCAGTGTTACAGTGAGGGGTGTGGGGTATATCAGAGTGTCACAGTGAGGGGTGTGGGGTATATCAGAGTGTTACAGTGAGTGGGTGTGGGATAAATCGGAGTGTTACAGTGAGGGGGTGTGGAACATATCAGAGTGTTACAGTGAGGGGTGTGGGGTATATCAGTGTTACAGTGAGGGGTGTGGGGTATATCAGTGTTACAGTGAGGGGTGTGGGGTATATCAGAGTGTTACAGTGAGGGGTGTGTGGTATATCAGTGTTACAGTGAAGGGTGTGGGGTATATCAGAGTGTTACAGTGAGGGGTGTGGGGTATATCAGTGTCACAGTGAGGGGTGTGAGGTATATAAGTGTGTTACAGTGAGGGGTGTGGGGTATATCAGAGTGTTACAGTGAGGGGTGTTGGGTATATCAGTGTTACAGTGAGGATTTTGGGGTATATCAGAGTGTTACAGTTAGTAGTGTGGGGAATATCAGAGTTACAGTGAGGGGTGAGGGGTACATCAGTGTTACAGTGAAGGGTGTTGGGTATATCAGAGTGTTGCAGTGAGGGGGTGTGGGATATATCGGAGTGTTACAGTGAGGGTGTGTGGAATATATCAGAGTGTTACAGAGAGGGGTGTGGGGTATATCAGAGTGTGACAGTGAGTTGTGTGGGGTATATCAGTGTTACAGTGAGGAGTGTGGGGTATATCAATGTGTAACAGTGAGGGGTGTGGGGTATATCAGTGTTACATTGAGGGGTGTGGGGTATATCAGTGTTACAGTGAGGAGTGTGGAGTATATCAGAGTGTTACAGTGACGGGTGTGGGGTATATCCGTGTTACAGTGAGGGTTTTGGGGTATATCAGAGTGTTACTGTGAGGGGTGTGTGGTTTATCAGTGTTGCTGTGAGGGGTGTGGGGTATATCAGTGTTACAGTGAGGGGTGTGGGTATATCAGAGAGTTACAGTGAGGGGTGTGGGATCTATCAGAGTGGTACAGTGAGGGGTGTGGGGTAAATAAGAATGTTACAGTGAGTGTTGTGGGGTATATCAGAGTGTTACAGTGAGGGGTGTGGGGTATATCAATGTTACAGTGAGGGGCGTGGTGTATTTCAGTGTTACAGTGAGGGGTGTGGGGTATATCCGAGAGTTACAGTGAGGGTTGTGGGATATATCAGAGTGTTACAGTGAGGGGTGTGGGATATATCAGTGTTACAGTGAGGGCTGTGGGGTATATCAGATTGTTACAGTGAGGGGTGTGGGGTATATCAGTGTTACAGTGAGGGGTGTGGAGTATATCAGTGTTACAGTGAGGTGAGTGGGGTATATCAGAGTGTTCCAGTGACGGGTGTGGGATATATCAGCGTTACAGTGAGGGGTGTGGGATATAACAGTGTTACAGTGAGGGGTGTGGGGTATATCAGAGTGTTACAGTGAGGGGTGTGGGGTATATCAGAGTGTCACAGTGAGGCGTGTGGGGTATATCAGAGTGTCACAGTGAGGGGTGTGGGGTATATCAGAGTGTTACAGTGAGTGGGTGTGGGATAAATCGGAGTGTTACAGTGAGGGGGTGTGGAACATATCAGAGTGTTACAGTGAGGGGTGTGGGGTATATCAGTGTTACAGTGAGGGGTGTGGGGTATATCAGTGTTACAGTGAGGGGTGTGGGGTATTTCAGAGTGTTACAGTGAGGGGTGTGGGGTACATCAGTGTTACAGTGAGGGGTGTGGGGTATATCAGTGTCACAGTGAGGAGTGTGAGGTATATAAGTGTGTTACAGTGAGGGGTGTGGGGTATATCAGAGTGTTACAGTGAGGGGTGTGGGATATATCAGAGTTACAGTGAGGGGTGTGGGGCATATCAGAGTGTTACAGTGCGGGGTGTGGGATATATCAGAGTGTTACAGTGAGGGGTGTGGTGTATATCAGAGTGTTACATTGAGGGGTGTGGGGTATATCAGAGTGTTACAGTGAGGGGTGTGGGGTATATCAGAGTGTTACAGTGAGGGGTGTGGTGTATATCAGAGAGTTACAGTGAGGGGTGTCGGGTATATCAGTGTTACAGTGAATGGTGTTGGGTATATCAGAGTGTTACAGTGAGGGGTGTGGGATATATCAGAGTGTTACAGTGAGGGGTGTGGGCTATATCAGAGTGTTACAGTGAGGGGTGTGGGGTATATCAGTGTTACAGTGAGGGGTGTGGGGTATATCAGTGTTACAGTGAGGAGTGTGGGGTATATCAGAGTGTTACAGTGAGGGGTGTGGGGTATATCAGTGTGACATTGAGGGGTGTGGGGTATATCAGTGTTACAGTGAGGGGTGTGGGGTATATCAGAGTGTTACAGTGAGGGGTGTCGGGTATATCAGTGTTACAGTGAGGGGTGTGGGGTATATCAGTGTTACAGTGAGGAGTGTGGGATCTATCAGAGTGGTACAGTGAGGGGTGTGGGGTATATAAGAATGTTACAGTGAGTGTTGTGGGGTATATCAGAGTGTTACATTGAGAGGTGTGGGGTATCTCAATGTTACAGTGAGGGGCGTGGTGTATTTCAGTGTTACAGTGAGGGGTGTGGGGTATATCAGAGAGTTACAGTGAGGGTTGTGGGATATATCAGAGTGTTACAGTGAGGGTTTTAGGGGATATCAGAGTGTTACAGTGAGGGGTGTTGGGTATATCAGTGTTACAGTGAGGGGTGTGGGATATATCAGTGTTACAGTGAGGGGTGTGGGATATATCAGTGTTACAGTGAGGAGTGTGGAGTATATCAGTGTTACAGTGAGGTGAGTGGGGTATATCAGAGTGTTCCAGTGAGTGGTGTGGGATATATCAGCGTTACAGTGAGGGGTGTGGGATATATCAGTGTTACAGTGAGGGGTGTGGGGTATATCAGAGTGTTACAGTGAGGGGTGTGGGGTATATCAGAGTGTCACAGTGAGGCGTGTGGGGTATATCAGAGTGTTACAGTGAGTGGGTGTGGGATAAATCGGAGTGTTACAGTGAGGGGGTGTGGAACATATCAGAGTGTTACAGTGAGGGGTGTGGGGTATATCAGTGTTACAGTGAGGGGTGTGGGGTATATCAGTGTTACAGTGAGGGGTGTGGGGTATATCAGAGTGTTGCAGTGAGGGGTGTGGGGTATATCAGTGTTACAGTGAAGGGTGTGGGGTATATCAGAGTGTTACAGTGAGGGGTGTGGGGTACATCAGTGCTACAGTGAGGGGTGTGGGGTATATCAGTGTCACAGTGAGGGGTGTGAGGTATATAAGTGTGTTACAGTGAGGGGTGTGGGATATATCATAGTTACAGTGAGGGGTGTGGGGCATATCAGAGTGTTACAGTGAGGGGTGTGGGATATATCAGAGTGTTACATTGAGGGGTGTGGGGTATATAAGAGTGTTACAGTGAGGGGTGTGGGGTATATCAGAGAGTTACAGTGAGGGGTGTCGGGTATATCAGTGTTACAGTGAATGGTGTTGGGTATATCAGAGTGTTACAGTGAGGGGTGTGGGATATATCAGAGTGTTACAGTGAGGGGTGTGGGCTATATCAGAGTGGTATAGTGAGGGCTGTGGGGTATATCAGTGTTACAGTGAGGGGTGTGGGGTATATCAGTGTTACAGTGAGGAGTGTGGGGTATATCAGAGTGTTACAGTGAGGGGTGTGGGATATATCAGTGTTACAGTGAGGGGTGTGGGGTATATCAGAGTGTTACAGTGAGGGGTGTCGGGTATATCAGTGTTACAGTGAGGGGTGTGGGGTATATCAGTGTTACAGTGAGGATTTTGGGATATATCAGAGTTACAGTGAGGGGTGTGGGGCATATCAGAGTGTTACAGCGATGGGTGTGGGGTATATCAGAGTGTTACAGTGAGGTGTGTGGGGTACATCAGTGTTACAGTGAAGGCTGTGGGGTATATCTGAGTGTTACAGTGAGGTGTGTGGGTATATTAGAGTGTTACAGTGAGTGGTGTAGGGTATATCAGTGTTACAGTGAGGGGTGGGAGGTATATCAGAGTGTTACAGTGAGGGGTGTGGGCTATATGAGAGTGTTACAGTGAGGGGTGTGGGGTATATCAGAGTGTTACAGTGATGTTTCTGGGGTATATCAGAGTGTTACTGTGAGGGGTGTGTGGTTTATCAGTGTTGCAGTGAGGGGTGTGGGGTATATCAGTGTTACAGTGATGGGTGTGGGTATATCAGAGAGTGACAGTGAGGGGTGTGGGATCTATCAGAGTGTTACATTGAGGGGTGTGGGGTATATCAGAGTGTTACAGTGAGGGGTGTGGGGTATATCAGAGTGTTTCAGTGAGGGGTGTGGGGTATATCAATGTTACTGTGAGGGGTGTGGAGTATATCAGTGTTACAGTGAGGGTTGTGGGAAATATCAGAGTGTTACAGTGAGGGTTTTGGGGTATATCAGAGTGTTACAGTGAGGGGTGTGTGGCATATCAGAGTGTTACAGTGAGGAGTGTGGGGTATATCAGAGAGTTACAGTGAGGGGTGTGGGGTATATCAGTGTTACAGTGAGGGGTGTGGGGTATATCAGAGTGTTACAGGGAGGGGTGTGCGATATATCAGAGTGTTACAGCGAGGGGTGTGGGGTATATCAGAGTGTTACAGTGAGGGGTGTGGGTATATCAGTGTTACAGTGAGGGGTGTGTGGTATATCAGTGTTAGAGTGAGGGGTGTGGGGTATATCAGAGTGTTACAGTGAGGGGTGTGGGATATATCAGAGTGTTAAAGTGAGGGGTGTGGGATATATCAGTGTTACAGTGAGGGGTGTGGGGTATATCAGTGTTACATTGAGGGGTGTGTGGTATATCACAGTGTTACAGTGAGGGGTGTGGGATATATCAGTGTTACAGTGAGGGGGTGTGGGATATATCGGAGTGTTACAGTGAGGGGGTGTGGGGTATATCAGTGTTACATTGAGGGGTGTGGGGTATATCAGTGTTACAGTGAGGGGTGTGGGGTATATCAGAGTGTTACAGTGAGGGGTGTGGGGTATATCAGTGTTACAGTGAGGGGTGTGGGGTATATCAGAGTGTTACAGTGAGGGGTGTTGGGTATATCAGTGTTACAGTGACGGGTGTGGGGTATATCAGTGTTACAGTGAGGATTTTGGGGCATATCAGAGTGTTATAGTTAGTAGTGTGGGGTATATCAGAGTTACAGTGAGGGGTGTGGGGTACATCAGTGTTACAGTGAATGGTGTTGGGTATATCAGAGTGTTACAGTGAGGGGGTGTGGGATATATCGGAGTGTTACAGTGAGGGTGTGTGGAATATATCAGAGTGTTACAGAGAGGGGTGTGGGGTATATCAGAGTGTAACAGTGAGGGGTGTGGGGTATATCAGTGTTACAGTGAGGAGTGTGGGGTATATCAGAGTGTAACAGTGAGGGGTGTGGGGTATATCAGTGTTACATTGAGGGGTGTGCGGTATATCAGTGTTACAGTGAGGGGTGTGCTGTATATCAGAGTGTTACAGTGAGGGGTGTCAGGTATATCAGTGATACAGTGAGGGGTGTGGGGTATATCAGTGTTACAGTGAGGAGTGTGGAGTATATCAGAGTGTTACAGTGACGGGTGTGGGGTATATCCGTGTTACAGTGAGGGGTGTGGGATATATCAGTGTTACAGTGAGGGGTGTGGGGTATATCAGAGAGTCACAGTGAGGGGTGTGGGGTATATCAGAGTGTTACAGTGAGTGGGTGTGGGATAAATCGGAGTGTTACAGTGAGGGGGTGTGGAACATATCAGAGTGTTACAGTGAGGGGTGTGGGGTATATCAGTGTTACAGTGAGGGGATGGGGTATATCAGTGTTACAGTGAGGGGTGTGGGGTATATCAGAGTGTTACAGTGAGGGGTGTGTGGTATATCAGTGTTACAGTGAAGGGTGTTGGGTATATCAGTGTTACAGTGAGGATTTTGGGGTATATCAGAGTGTTACAGTTAGTAGTGTGGGGTATATCAGAGTTACAGTGAGGGGTGTGGGTTACATCAGTGTTACAGTGAAGGGTGTTGGGTATATCAGAGTGTTACAGTGAGGGGGTGTGGGATATATCGGAGTGTTACAGTGAGGGTGTGTGGAATATATCAGAGTGTTACAGAGAGGGGTGTGGGGTATATCAGAGTGTGACAGTGAGTTGTGTGGGGTATATCAGTGTTACAGTGAGGAGTGTGGGGTATATCAATGTGTAACAGTGAGGGGTGTGGGGTATATCAGTGTTACATTGAGGGGTGTGGGGTATATCAGTGTTACAGTGAGGAGTGTGGAGTATATCAGAGTGTTACAGTGACGGGTGTGGGGTATATCCGTGTTACAGTGAGGGTTTTGGGGTATATCAGAGTGTTACTGTGAGGGGTGTGTGGTTTATCAGTGTTGCTGTGAGGGGTGTGGGGTATATCAGTGTTACAGTGAGGGGTGTGGGTATATCAGAGAGTTACAGTGAGGGGTGTGGGATCTATCAGAGTGGTACAGTGAGGGGTGTGGGGTATATAAGAATGTTACAGTGAGTGTTGTGGGGTATATCAGAGTGTTACAGTGAGGGGTGTGGGGTATATCAATGTTACAGTGAGGGGCGTGGTGTATTTCAGTGTTACAGTGAGGGGTGTGGGGTATATCCGAGAGTTACAGTGAGGGTTGTGGGATATATCAGAGTGTTACAGTGAGGGTTTTAGGGGATATCAGAGTGTTACAGTGAGGGGTGTTGGGTATATCAATGTTACAGTGAGGGGTGTGGGATATATCAGTGTTACAGTGAGGTGAGTGGGGTATATCAGAGTGTTCCAGTGACGGGTGTGGGATATATCATCGTTACAGTGAGGGGTGTGGGATATAACAGTGTTACAGTGAGGGGTGTGGGATATATCAGAGTGTTACAGTGAGGGGTGTGGGGTATATCAGAGTGTCACAGTGAGGCGTGTGGGGTATATCAGAGTGTCACAGTGAGGGGTGTGGGGTATATCAGAGTGTTACAGTGAGTGGGTGTGGGATAAATCGGAGTGTTACAGTGAGGGGGTGTGGAACATATCAGAGTGTTACAGTGAGGGGTGTGGGGTATATCAGTGTTACAGTGAGGGGTGTGGGGCATATCAGTGTTACAGTGAGGGGTGTGGGGTATTTCAGAGTGTTACAGTGAGGGGTGTGGGGTACATCAGTGTTACAGTGAGGGGTGTGGGGTATATCAATGTCACAGTGAGGAGTGTGAGGTATATAAGTGTGTTACAGTGAGGGGTGTGGGGTATATCAGAGTTACAGTGAGGGGTGTGGGGTATTTCAGAGTGTTACAGTGAGGGGTGTCGGGTATATCAGTGTTACAGTGAATGGTGTTGGGTATATCAGAGTGTTACAGTGAGGGGTGTGGGATATATCAGAGTGTTACAGTGAGGGGTGTGGGCTATATCAGAGTGTTACAGTGAGGGGTGTGGGGTATATCAGTGTTACAGTGAGGGGTGTGGGGTATATCAGTGTTACAGTGAGGAGTGTGGGGTATATCAGAGTGTTACAGTGAGGGGTGTGGGGTATATCAGTGTGACATTGAGGGGTGTGGGGTATATCAGTGTTACAGTGAGGGGTGTGGGGTATATCAGAGTGTTACAGTGAGGGGTGTCGGGTATATCAGTGATACAGTGAGGGGTGTGGGGTATATCAGTGTTACAGTGAGGAGTGTGGGATCTATCAGAGTGGTACAGTGAGGGGTGTGGGGTATATAAGAATGTTACAGTGAGTGTTGTGGGGTATATCAGAGTGTTACATTGAGAGGTGTGGGGTATATCAATGTTACAGTGAGGGGCGTGGTGTATTTCAGTGTTACAGTGAGGGGTGTGGGGTATATCAGAGAGTTACAGTGAGGGTTGTGGGATATATCAGAGTGTTACAGTGAGGGTTTTAGGGGATATCAGAGTGTTACAGTGAGGGGTGTTGGGTATATCAGTGTTACAGTGAGGGGTGTGGGATATATCAGTGTTACAGTGAGGGGTGTGGGATATATCAGTGTTACAGTGAGGGGTGTGGAGTATATCAGTGTTACAGTGAGGTGAGTGGGGTATATCAGAGTGTTCCAGTGAGTGGTGTGGGATATATCAGCGTTACAGTGAGGGGTGTGGGATATATCAGAGTGTTACAGTGAGGGGTGTGGGGTATATCAGAGTGTCACAGTGAGGCGTGTGGGGTATATCAGAGTGTTACAGTGAGTGGGTGTGGGATCAATCGGAGTGTTACAGTGAGGGGGTGTGGAACATATCAGAGTGTTACAGTGAGGGGTGTGGGGTATATCAGTGTTACAGTGAGGGGTGTGGGGTATATCAGTGTTACAGTGAGGGGTGTGGGGTATATCAGAGTGTTACAGTGAGGGGTGTGGGGTATATCAGTGTTACAGTGAAGGGTGTGGGGTATATCAGAGTGTTACAGTGAGGGGTGTGGGGTACATCAGTGTTACAGTGAGGGGTGTGGGGTATATCAGTGTCACAGTGAGGGGTGTGAGGTATATAAGTGTGTTACAGTGAGGGGTGTGGGATATATCATAGTTACAGTGAGGGGTGTGGGGCATATCAGAGTGTTACAGTGAGGGGTGTGGGATATATCAGAGTGTTACAGTGAGGGGTGTGGTGTATATCAGAGTGTTACATTGAGGGGTGTGGGGTATATAAGAGTGTTACAGTGAGGGGTGTGGGGTATATCAGAGAGTTACAGTGAGGGGTGTCGGGTATATCAGTGTTACAGTGAATGGTGTTGGGTATATCAGTGTGACATTGAGGGGTGTGGGATATATCAGTGTTACAGTGAGGGGTGTGGGGTATATCAGAGTGTTACAGTGAGGGGTGTCGGGTATATCAGTGTTACAGTGAGGGGTGTGGGGTATATCAGTGTTACAGTGAGGATTTTGGGATATATCAGAGTTACAGTGAGGGGTGTGGGGCATATCAGAGTGTTACAGTGAGGGGGTGTGGGATATATCAGTGTTAAAGTGAGGGGTGTGGGGTATATCAATGTTACAGTGAGGGGTGTGATGTCTACCAGTGTTACAGTGAGGGGTGTGGGGTATATCAGAGTGTTACAGTGAGGGTTCTGGGATATATCAGATTGTTACAGTGAGGGGTGTGGGATATATCAGTGTTACAGCGAGGGGTGTGGGGTATATCAGAGTGTTACAGTGAGGGGGTGTGGGATATATCAGAGTTACAGTGAGGGGTGTGGGCCATATCAGAGTGTTACAGTGAGGGGTGTGGGATATATCAGAGTGTTACAGTGAGGGGTGTGGGGTATATCAATGTTACAGTGAGGGGTGTGGAGTCTACCAGTGTTACAGTGAGGGGTGTGGGGTTTATCAGAGTGTTACAGTGAGGGTTCTGGGATATATCAGATTGTTACAGTGAGGGGTGTGGGATATATCAGTGTTACAGCGAGGGGTGTGGGGTATATCAGAGTGTTACAGTGAGGGGGTGTGGGATATATCAGAGTTACAGTGAGGGGTGTGGGCCATATCAGAGTGTTACAGTGAGGGGTGTGGGATATATCAGAGTGTTACAGTGAGGGGTGTGGAACATATCAGAGTGTTACAGTGAGGGGTGTGGGGTATATCAGTGTTACAGTGAGGGGTGTGGGGTATATCAGTGTTACAGTGAGGGGTGTGGGGTATATCAGAGTGTTACAGTGAGGGATGTGGGGTATATCAGTGTTACAGTGAAGGGTGTGGGGTATATCAGAGTGTTACAGTGAGGGGTGTGCGGTATATCAGA
Source organism: Scyliorhinus torazame (assembly GCF_047496885.1). Taxonomy (NCBI): domain Eukaryota; kingdom Metazoa; phylum Chordata; class Chondrichthyes; order Carcharhiniformes; family Scyliorhinidae; genus Scyliorhinus; species Scyliorhinus torazame. The sequence goes on along the minus strand of NC_092731.1, from coordinate 2,372,530 downwards.
GTGTTACAGTGAGGGGTGTCAGGTATATCAGTGCTACAGTGAGGGGTGTGGGGTATATCAGTGTTACAGTGAGGAGTGTGGAGTATATCAGAGTGTTACAGTGACGGGTGTGGAGTATATCCGTGTTACAGTGAGGGTTTTGGGGTATATCAGAGTGTTACTGTGAGGGGTGTGGGGTATATCAGTGTTACAGTGAGGGGTGTGGGTATATCAGAGAGTTACAGTGAGGGGTGTGGGATCTATCAGAGTGGTACAGTGAGGGGTGTGGGGTATATAAGAATGTTACAGTGAGTGTTGTGGGGTATATCAATGTTACAGTGAGGGGCGTGGTGTATTTCAGTGTTACAGTGAGGGGTGTGGGGTATATCAGAGAGTTACAGTGAGGGTTGTGGGATATATCAGAGTGTTACAGTGAGGGGTGTGGGGTATATCAGTGTTACAGTGAGGGGTGTGGAGTATATCAGTGTTACAGTGAGGTGAGTGGGGTATATCAGAGTGTTACAGTGAGGTGTGTTGGGTATATCAGTGTTACAGTGAGGGGTGTGGGATATATCAGTGTTACAGTGAGGGCTGTGGGGTATATCAGATTGTTACAGTGAGGGGTGTGGGGTATATCAGTGTTACAGTGAGAGGTGTGGAGTATATCAGTGTTACAGTGAGGTGAGTGGGGTATATCAGAGTGTTACAGTGAGGGGTGTGGGATATATCAGTGTTACAGTGAGGGGTGTGGGGTATATCAGTGTTACAGTGAGGGGTGTGGGGTATATCAGAGTGTTACAGTGAGGGGTGTGGGGTATATCAGAGTGTTCCAGTGAGGGGTGTGGGATATATCAGCGTTACAGTGAGGGGTGTGGGATATATCAGTGTTACAGTGAGGGGTGTGGGGTATATCAGAGTGTCACAGTGAGGCGTGTGGGGTATATCAGAGTGTCACAGTGAGGGGTGTGGGGTATATCAGAGTGTTACAGTGAGTGGGTGTGGGATAAATCGGAGTGTTACAGTGAGGGGGTGTGGAACATATCAGAGTGTTACAGTGAGGGGTGTGGGGTATATCAGTGTTACAGTGAGGGGTGTGGGGTATATCAGTGTTACAGTGAGGGGTGTGGGGTATATCAGAGTGTTACAGTGAGGGGTGTGGGGTATATCAGTGTCACAGTGAGGGGTGTGAGGTATATAAGTGTGTTACAGTGAGGGGTGTGGGGTATATCAGAGTGTTACAGTGAGGGGTGTGGGATATATCAGAGTTACAGTGAGGGGTGTGGGGAATATCAGAGTGTTACAGTGAGGGGTGTGGGATATATCAGAGTGTTACAGTGAGGGGTGTGGTGTATATCAGAGTGTTACATTGAGGGGTGTGGGGTATATCAGAGTGTTACAGTGAGGGGTGTGGGGTATATCAGAGTGTTACAGTGAGGGGTGTGGGGTATATCAGAGAGTTACAGTGAGGGGTGTCGGGTATATCAGTGTTACAGTGAATGGTGTTGGGTATATCAGAGTGTTACAGTGAGGGGTGTGGGATATATCAGAGTGTTACAGTGAGGGGTGTGGGCTATATCAGAGTGTTACAGTGAGGGGTGTGGGGTATATCAGTGTTACAGTGAGGGGTGTGGGGTATATCAGAGTGTTACAGTGAGGGATGTGGGGTATATCAGTGTTACAGTGAAGGGTGTGGGGTATATCAGAGTGTTACAGTGAGGGGTGTCAGGTATATCAGTGCTACAGTGAGGGGTGTGGGGTATATCAGTGTTACAGTGAGGAGTGTGGAGTATATCAGAGTGTTACAGTGACGGATGTGGAGTATATCCGTGTTACAGTGAGGGTTTTGGGGTATATCAGAGTGTTACTGTGAGGGGTGTGTGGTTTATCAGTGTTGCAGTGAGGGGTGTGGGGTATATCAGTGTTACAGTGAGGGGTGTGGGTATATCAGAGAGTTACAGTGAGGGGTGTGGGGTATATAAGAATGTTACAGTGAGTGTTGTGGGGTATATCAGAGTGTTACAGTGAGGGGTGTGGGGTATATCAATGTTACAGTGAGGGGCGTGGTGTATTTCAGTGTTACAGTGAGGGGTGTGTGGTATATCAGAGAGTTACAGTGAGGGTTGTGGGATATATCAGAGTGTTACAGTGAGGGTTTTAGGGGATATCAGAGTGTTACAGTGACGTGTGTTGGGTATATCAGTGTTACAGTGAGGGGTGTGGGATATATCAGTGTTACAGTGAGGGCTGTGGGGTATATCAGATTGTTACAGTGAGGGGTGTGGGGTATATCAGTGTTACAGTGAGGGGTGTGGGATATATCAGCGTTACAGTGAGGGGTGTGGGATATATCAGTGTTACAGTGAGGTGAGTGGGGTATATCAGTGTTACAGTGAGGGGTGTGGGGTATATCAGTGTTACAGTGAGGGGTGTGGGGTATATCAGAGTGTTACAGTGAGGGGTGTGGGGTATATCAGAGTGTTCCAGTGAGGGGTGTGGGATATATCAGCGTTACAGTGAGGGGTGTGGGATATATCAGTGTTACAGTGAGGGGTGTGGGGTATATCAGAGTGTCACAGTGAGGCGTGTGGGGTATATCAGAGTGTCACAGTGAGGGGTGTGGGGTATATCAGAGTGTTACAGTGAGTGGGTGTGGGATAAATCGGAGTGTTACAGTGAGGGGGTGTGGAACATATCAGAGTGTTACAGTGAGGGGTGTGGGGTATATCAGTGTTACAGTGAGGGGTGTGGGGTATATCAGTGTTACAGTGAGGGGTGTGGGGTATATCAGAGTGTTACAGTGAGGGGTGTGGGGTATATCAGTATTACAGTGAAGGGTGTGGCGTATATCAGAGTGTTACAGTGAGGGGTGTGGGGTACATCAGTGTTACAGTGAGGGGTGTGGGGTATATCAGTGTCACAGTGAGGGGTGTGAGGTATATAAGTGTGTTACAGTGAGGGGTGTGGGGTATATCAGAGTGTTACAGTGAGGGGTGTGGGATATATCAGAGTTACAGTGAGGGGTGTGGGGAATATCAGAGTGTTACAGTGAGGGGTGTGGGATATATCAGAGTGTTACAGTGAGGGGTGTGGTATATATCAGTGTGTTACATTGAGGGGTGTGGGGTATATCAGAGTGTTACAGTGAGGGGTGTGGGGTATATCAGAGTGTTACAGTGAGGGGTGTGGGGTATATCAGAGAGTTACAGTGAGGGGTGTCGGGTATATCAGTGTTACAGTGAATGGTGTTGGGTATATCAGAGTGTTACAGTGAGGGGTGTGGGATATATCAGAGTGTTACAGTGAGGGGTGTGGGCTATATCAGAGTGTTACAGTGAGGGGTGTGGGGTATATCAGTGTTACAGTGAGGGGTGTGGGGTATATCAGAGTGTTACAGTGAGGGATGTGGGGTATATCAGTGTTACAGTGAAGGGTGTGGGGTATATCAGAGTGTTACAGTGAAGGGTGTGCGGTATATCAGAGTGTTACAGTGAGGGGTGTCAGGTATATCAGTGCTACAGTGAGGGGTGTGGGGTATATCAGTGTTACAGTGAGGAGTTTGGAGTATATCAGAGTGTTACAGTGACGGGTGTGGAGTATATCCGTGTTACAGTGAGGGTTTTGGGGTATATCAGAGTGTTACTGTGAGGGGTGTGTGGTTTATCAGTGTTGCAGTGAGGGGTGTGGGGTATATCAGTGTTACAGTGAGGGGTGTGGGATATATCAGAGTGTTACAGTGAGGGTTTTAGGGGATATCAGAGTGTTACAGTGAGGGGTGTTGGGTATATCAGTGTTACAGTGAGGGGTGTGGGATATATCAGTGTTACAGTGAGGGGTGTGGGATATATCAGTGTTACAGTGAGGGGTGTGGAGTATATCAGTGTTACAGTGAGGTGAGTGGGGTATATCAGAGTGTTCCAGTGAGTGGTGTGGGATATATCAGCGTTACAGTGAGGGGTGTGGGATATATCAGTGTTACAGTGAGGGGTGTGGGGTATATCAGAGTGTTACAGTGAGGGGTGTGGGGTATATCAGAGTGTCACAGTGAGGCGTGTGGGGTATATCAGAGTGTTACAGTGAGTGGGTGTGGGATAAATCGGAGTGTTACAGTGAGGGGGTGTGGAACATATCAGAGTGTTACAGTGAGGGGTGTGGGGTATATCAGTGTTACAGTGAGGGGTGTGGGGTATATCAGTGTTACAGTGAGCGGTGTGGGGTATATCAGAGTGTTACAGTGAGGGGTGTGGGGTATATCAGTGTTACAGTGAAGGGTGTGGGGCATATCAGAGTGTTACAGTGAGGGGTGTGGGATATATCAGAGTGTTACAGTGAGGGGTGTGGTGTATATCAGAGTGTTACATTGAGGGGTGTGGGGTATATAAGAGTGTTACAGTGAGGGGTGTGGGGTATATCAGAGAGTTACAGTGAGGGGTGTCGGGTATATCAGTGTTACAGTGAATGGTGTTGGGTATATCAGAGTGTTACAGTGAGGGGTGTGGGATATATCAGAGTGTTACAGTGAGGGGTGTGGGCTATATCAGAGTGCTATAGTGAGGGCTGTGGGGTATATCAGTGTTACAGTGAGGGGTGTGGGGTATATCAGTGTTACAGTGAGGAGTGTGGGGTATATCAGAGTGTTAGAGTGAGGGGTGTGGGGTATATCAGTGTGACATTGAGGGGTGTGGGATATATCAGTGTTACAGTGAGGGGTGTGGGGTATATCAGAGTGTTACAGTGAGGGGTGTCGGGTATATCAGTGTTACAGTGAGGGGTGTGGGGTATATCAGTGTTACAGTGAGGATTTTGGGATATATCAGAGTTACAGTGAGGGGTGTGGGGCATATCAGAGTGTTACAGTGAGGGGGTGTGGGATATATCAGTGTTAAAGTGAGGGGTGTGGGGTATATCAATGTTACAGTGAGGGGTGTGATGTCTACCAGTGTTACAGTGAGGGGTGTGGGGTATATCAGAGTGTTACAGTGAGGGTTCTGGGATATATCAGATTGTTACAGTGAGGGGTGTGGGATATATCAGTGTTACAGCGAGGGGTGTGGGGTATATCAGAGTGTTACAGTGAGGGGGTGTGGGATATATCAGAGTTACAGTGAGGGGTGTGGGCCATATCAGAGTGTTACAGTGAGGGGTGTGGGATATATCAGAGTGTTACAGTGAGGGGTGTGGGGTATATCAATGTTACAGTGAGGGGTGTGGAGTCTACCAGTGTTACAGTGAGGGGTGTGGGGTTTATCAGAGTGTTACAGTGAGGGTTCTGGGATATATCAGATTGTTACAGTGAGGGGTGTGGGATATATCAGTGTTGCAGCGAGGGGTGTGGGGTATATCAGAGTGTTACAGTGAGGGGGTGTGGGATATATCAGAGTTACAGTGAGGGGTGTGGGCCATATCAGAGTGTTACAGTGAGGGGTGTGGGATATATCAGAGTGTTACAGTGAGGGGTGTGGAACATATCAGAGTGTTACAGTGAGGGGTGTGGGGTATATCAGTGTTACAGTGAGGGGTGTGGGGTATATCAGTGTTACAGTGAGGGGTGTGGGGTATATCAGAGTGTTACAGTGAGGGATGTGGGGTATATCAGTGTTACAGTGAAGGGTGTGGGGTATATCAGAGTGTTACAGTGAGGGGTGTGCGGTATATCAGAGTGTTACAGTGAGGGGTGTCAGGTATATCAGTGCTACAGTGAGGGGTGTGGGGTATATCAGTGTTACAGTGAGGAGTGTGGAGTATATCAGAGTGTTACAGTGACGGGTGTGGAGTATATCCGTGTTACAGTGAGGGTTTTGGGGTATATCAGAGTGTTACTGTGAGGGGTGTGTGGCTTATCAGTGTTGCAGTGAGGGGTGTGGGGTATATCAGTGTTAACGTGAGGGGTGTGGGTATATCAGAGAGTTACAGTGAGGGGTGTGGGATCTATCAGAGTGGTACAGTGAGGGGTGTGGGGTATATAAGAATGTTACAGTGAGTGTTGTGGGGTATATCAATGTTAAAGTGAGGGGCGTGGTGTATTTCAGTGTTACAGTGAGGGGTGTGGGGTATATCAGAGAGTTACAGTGAGGGTTGTGGGATATATCAGAGTGTTACAGTGAGGGGTGTGGGGTATATCAGTGTTACAGTGAGGGGTGTGGAGTATATCAGTGTTACAGTGAGGTGAGTGGGGTATATCAGAGTGTTACAGTGAGGTGTGTTGGGTATATCAGTGTTACAGTGAGGGGTGTGGGATATATCAGTGTTACAGTGAGGGCTGTGGGGTATATCAGATTGTTACAGTGAGGGGTGTGGGGTATATCAGTGTTACAGTGAGAGGTGTGGAGTATATCAGTGTTACAGTGAGGTGAGTGGGGTATATCAGAGTGTTACAGTGAGGGGTGTGGGATATATCAGTGTTACAGTGAGGGGTGTGGGGTATATCAGTGTTACAGTGAGGGGTGTGGGGTATATCAGAGTGTTACAGTGAGGGGTGTGGGGTATATCAGAGTGTTCCAGTGAGGGGTGTGGGATATATCAGCGTTACAGTGAGGGGTGTGGGATATATCAGTGTTACAGTGAGGGGTGTGGGGTATATCAGAGTGTCACAGTGAGGCGTGTGGGGTATATCAGAGTGTCACAGTGAGGGGTGTGGGGTATATCAGAGTGTTACAGTGAGTGGGTGTGGGATAAATCGGAGTGTTACAGTGAGGGGGTGTGGAACATATCAGAGTGTTACAGTGAGGGGTGTGGGGTATATCAGTGTTACAGTGAGGGGTGTGGGGTATATCAGTGTTACAGTGAGGGGTGTGGGGTATATCAGAGTGTTACAGTGAGGGGTGTGGGGTATATCAGTGTCACAGTGAGGGGTGTGAGGTATATAAGTGTGTTACAGTGAGGGGTGTGGGGTATATCAGAGTGTTACAGTGAGGGGTGTGGGATATATCAGAGTTACAGTGAGGGGTGTGGGGAATATCAGAGTGTTACAGTGAGGGGTGTGGGATATATCAGAGTGTTACAGTGAGGGGTGTGGTGTATATCAGAGTGTTACATTGAGGGGTGTGGGGTATATCAGAGTGTTACAGTGAGGGGTGTGGGGTATATCAGAGTGTTACAGTGAGGGGTGTGGGGTATATCAGAGAGTTACAGTGAGGGGTGTCGGGTATATCAGTGTTACAGTGAATGGTGTTGGGTATATCAGAGTGTTACAGTGAGGGGTGTGGGATATATCAGAGTGTTACAGTGAGGGGTGTGGGCTATATCAGAGTGTTACAGTGAGGGGTGTGGGGTATATCAGTGTTACAGTGAGGGGTGTGGGGTATATCAGAGTGTTACAGTGAGGGATGTGGTGTATATCAGTGTTACAGTGAAGGGTGTGGGGTATATCAGAGTGTTACAGTGAAGGGTGTGCGGTATATCAGAGTGTTACAGTGAGGGGTGTCAGGTATATCAGTGCTACAGTGAGGGGTGTGGGGTATATCAGTGTTACAGTGAGGAGTGTGGAGTATATCAGAGTGTTACAGTGACGGGTGTCGAGTATATCCGTGTTACAGTGAGGGTTTTGGGGTATATCAGAGTGTTACTGTGAGGGGTGTGTGGTTTATCAGTGTTGCAGTGAGGGGTGTGGGGTATATCAGTGTTACAGTGAGGGGTGTGGGTATATCAGAGAGTTACAGTGAGGGGTGTGGGGTATATAAGAATGTTACAGTGAGTGTTGTGGGGTATATCAGAGTGTTACAGTGAGGGGTGTGGGGTATATCAATGTTACAGTGAGGGGCGTGGTGTATTTCAGTGTTACAGTGAGGGGTGTGGGGTATATCAGAGAGTTACAGTGAGGGTTGTGGGATATATCAGAGTGTTACAGTGAGGGTTTTAGGGGATATCAGAGTGTTACAGTGACGTGTGTTGGGTATATCAGTGTTACAGTGAGGGGTGTGGGATATATCAGTGTTACAGTGAGGGCTGTGGGGTATATCAGATTGTTACAGTGAGGGGTGTGGGGTATATCAGTGTTACAGTGAGGGGTGTGGGATATATCAGCGTTACAGTGAGGGGTGTGGGATATATCAGTGTTACAGTGAGGTGAGTGGGGTATATCAGTGTTACAGTGAGGGGTGTGGGGTATATCAGTGTTACAGTGAGGGGTGTGGGGTATATCAGAGTGTTACAGTGAGGGGTGTGGGGTATATCAGAGTGTTCCAGTGAGGGGTGTGGGATATATCAGCGTTACAGTGAGGGGTGTGGGATATATCAGTGTTACAGTGAGGGGTGTGGGGTATATCAGAGTGTCACAGTGAGGCGTGTGGGGTATATCAGAGTGTCACAGTGAGGGGTGTGGGGTATATCAGAGTGTTACAGTGAGTGGGTGTGGGATAAATCGGAGTGTTACAGTGAGGGGGTGTGGAACATATCAGAGTGTTACAGTGAGGGGTGTGGGGTATATCAGTGTTACAGTGAGGGGTGTGGGGTATATCAGTGTTACAGTGAGGGGTGTGGGGTATATCAGAGTGTTACAGTGAGGGGTGTGGGGTATATCAGTGTTACAGTGAAGGGTGTGGCGTATATCAGAGTGTTACAGTGAGGGGTGTGGGGTACATCAGTGTTACAGTGAGGGGTGTGGGGTATATCAGTGTCACAGTGAGGGGTGTGAGGTATATAAGTGTGTTACAGTGAGGGGTGTGGGGTATATCAGAGTGTTACAGTGAGGGGTGTGGGATATATCAGAGTTACAGTGAGGGGTGTGGGGAATATCAGAGTGTTACAGTGAGGGGTGTGGGATATATCAGAGTGTTACAGTGAGGGGTGTGGTATATATCAGTGTGTTACATTGAGGGGTGTGGGGTATATCAGAGTGTTACAGTGAGGGGTGTGGGGTATATCAGAGTGTTACAGTGAGGGGTGTGGGGTATATCAGAGAGTTACAGTGAGGGGTGTCGGGTATATCAGTGTTACAGTGAATGGTGTTGGGTATATCAGAGTGTTACAGTGAGGGGTGTGGGATATATCAGAGTGTTACAGTGAGGGGTGTGGGCTATATCAGAGTGTTACAGTGAGGGGTGTGGGGTATATCAGTGTTACAGTGAGGGGTGTGGGGTATATCAGAGTGTTACAGTGAGGGATGTGGGGTATATCAGTGTTACAGTGAAGGGTGTGGGGTATATCAGAGTGTTACAGTGAAGGGTGTGCGGTATATCAGAGTGTTACAATGAGGGGTGTCAGGTATATCAGTGCTACAGTGAGGGGTGTGGGGTATATCAGTGTTACAGTGAGGAGTGTGGAGTATATCAGAGTGTTACAGTGACGGGTGTGGAGTATATCCGTGTTACAGTGAGGGTTTTGGGGTATATCAGAGTGTTACTGTGAGGGGTGTGTGGTTTATCAGTGTTGCAGTGAGGGGTGTGGGGTATATCAGTGTTACAGTGAGGGGTGTGGGTATATCAGAGAGTTACAGTGAGGGGTGTGGGGTATATAAGAATGTTACAGTGAGTGTTGTGGGGTATATCAGAGTGTTACAGTGAGGGGTGTGGGGTATATCAATGTTACAGTGAGGGGCGTGGTGTATTTCAGTGTTACAGTGAGGGGTGTGGGGTATATCAGAGAGTTACAGTGAGGGTTGTGGGATATATCAGAGTGTTACAGTGAGGGTTTTAGGGGATATCAGAGTGTTACAGTGACGTGTGTTGGGTATATCAGTGTTACAGTGAGGGGTGTGGGATATATCAGTGTTACAGTGAGGGCTGTGGGGTATATCAGATTGTTACAGTGAGGGGTGTGGGGTATATCAGAGTTTTCCAGTGAGGGGTGTGGGATATATCAGCGTTACAGTGAGGGGTGTGGGATATATCAGTGTTACAGTGAGGTGAGTGGGGTATATCAGAGTGTTACAGTGAGGGGTGTGGGATATATCAGTGTTACAGTGAGGGGTGTGGGGTATATCAGTGTTACAGTGAGGGGTGTGGGGTATATCAAAGTGTTACAGTGAGGGGTGTGGGGTATATCAGAGTGTTCCAGTGAGGGGTGTCGGATATATCAGCGTTACAGTGAGGGGTGTGGGATATATCAGTGTTACAGTGAGGGGTGTGGGGTATATCAGAGTGTCACAGTGAGGCGTGTGGGGTATATCAGTGTTACAGTGAGGGGTGTGGGGTATATCAGAGTGTTACAGTGAGTGGGTGTGGGATAAATCGGAGTGTTACAGTGAGGGGGTGTGGAACATATCAGATTGTTACAGTGAGGGGTGTGGGGTATATCAGTGTTACAGTGAGGGGTGTGGGGTATATCAGTGTTACAGTGAGGGGTGTGGGGTATATCAGAGTGTTACAGTGAGGGGTGTGGGGTATATCAGTGTTACAGTGAAGGGTGTGGCGTATATCAGAGTGTTACAGTGAGGGGTGTGGGGTACATCAGTGTTACAGTGAGGGGTGTGGGGTATATCAGTGTCACAGTGAGGGGTGTGAGGTATATAAGTGTGTTACAGTGAGGGGTGTGGGGTATATCAGAGTGTTACAGTGAGGGGTGTGGGATATATCAGAGTTACAGTGAGGGGTGTGTGGAATATCAGAGTGTTACAGTGAGGGGTGTGGGGTATATCAGAGTGTTACATTGAGGGGTGTGGGGTATATCAGAGTGTTACAGTGAGGGGTGTGGGGTATATGAGAGTGTTACAGTGAGGGGTGTGGGATATATCAGAGTGTTACAGTGAGGGGTGTGGGCTATATCAGAGTGTTACAGTGAGGGGTGTGGGGTATATCAGTGTTACAGTGAGGGGTATGGGGTATATCAGTGTTACAGTGAGGAGTGTGGGGTATATCAGAGTGTTACAGTGAGGGGTGTGGGGTATATCAGTGTGACATTGAGGGGTGTGGGGTATATCAGTGTTACAGTGAGGGGTGTGGGGTATATCAGAGTGTTACAGTGAGGGGTGTCGGGTATATCAGTGTTACAGTGAGGGGTGTGGGGTATATCAGTGTTACAGTGAGGAGTGTGGGATCTATCAGAGTGGTACAGTGAGGGGTGTGGGGTATATAAGAATGTTACAGTGAGTGTTGTGGGGTATATCAGAGTGTTACAGTGAGGGGTGTGGGGTATATCAATGTTACAGTGAGGGGCGTGGTGTATTTCAGTGTTACAGTGAGGGGTGTGGGGTATATCAGAGAGTTACAGTGAGGGTTGTGGGATATATCAGAGTGTTACAGTGAGGGTTTTAGGGGATATCAGAGTGTTACAGTGAGGGGTGTTGGGTATATCAGTGTTACAGTGAGGGGTGTGGGATATATCAGTGTTACAGTGAGGGGTGGGATATATCAGAGTGTTACAGTGAGGGTTTTAGGGGATATCAGAATGTTACAGTGAGGGGTGTGCGGTATATCAGAGTGTTACAGTGAGGGTTTTAGGGGATATCAGAATGTTACAGTGAGGGGTGTGCGGTATATCAGAGTGTCACAGTGAGGGGTGTGGGATATATCAGTGTTACAGTGAGGGCTGTGGGGTATATCAGATTGCTACAGTGAGGGGTGTGGGGTATATCAGAGTGTCACAGTGAGGGGTGTGGGATATATCAGTGTTACAGTGAGGGCTGTGGGGTATATCAGATTGTTACAGTGAGGGGTGTGGGGTATATCAGTGTTACAGTGAGGGGTGTGGAGTATATCAGTGTTACAGTGAGGTGAGTGGGGTATATCAGAGTGTTCCAGTGAGGGGTGTGGGATATATCAGCGTTACAGTGAGGTGTGTGGGATATATCAGTGTTACATTGAGGGGTGTGGGGTATATCAGAGTGTTACAGTGAGGGGTGTGGGGTATATCAGAGTGTCACAGTGAGGCGTGTGGTGTATATCAGAGTGTTACAGTGAGTGGGTGTGGGATAAATCGGAGAGTTACAGTGAGGGGGTGTGGAACATATCAGAGTGTTACGGTGAGGGGTGTGGGGTATATCAGTGTTACAGTGAGGGGTGTGGGGTATATCAGTGTTACAGTGAGGGGTGTGGGGTATATCAGAGTGTTACAGTGAGGGGTGTGGGGTATATCAGTGTTACAGTGAAGGGTTTGGGGTATATCAGAGTGTTACAGTGAGGGGTGTGGGGTACATCAGTGTTACAGTGAGGGATGTGGGGTATATCAGTGTCACAGTGAGGGGTGTGAGGTATATAAGTGTGTTACAGTGAGGGGTGTGGGGTATATCAGAGTGTTACAGTGAGGGGTGTGGGATATATCAGAGTTACAGTGAGGGGTGTGGGGCATATCAGAGTGTTACAGTGAGGGGTGTGGGATATATCAGAGTGTTACACTGAGGGGTGTGGTGTATATCAGAGTGTTACATTGAGGGGTGTGGGGTATATCAGAGTGTTACAGTGAGGGGTGTGGGGTATATCAGAGTGTTACAGTGAGGGGTGTGGGGTATATCAGAGAGTTACAGTGAGGGCTGTCGGGTAAATCAGTGTTACAGTGAATGGTGTTGGGTATATCAGAGTGTTACAGTGAGGGGTGTGGGATATATCAGTGTTACAGTGAGGGGTGTGGGCTATATCAGAGTGTTACAGTGAGGGGTGTGGGGTATATCAGTGTTATAGTGAGGGGTGTGGGGTATATCAGTGTTACAGTGAGGAGTGTGGGGTATATCAGAGTGTTACAGTGAGGGGTGTGGGGTATATCAGTGTGACATTGAGGGGTGTGGGGTATATCAGTGTTACAGTGAGGGGTGTGGGGTATATCAGAGTGTTACATTGAGGGGTGTGGGGTATATCAGAGTGTTACAGTGAGGGGTGTGGGGTATATCAGAGTGTTACAGTGAGGGGTGTGGGGTATATCAGAGAGTTACAGTGAGGGGTGTCGGGTATATCAGTGTTACAGTGAATGGTGTTGGGTATATCAGAGTGTTACAGTGAGGGGTGTGGGATATATCAGAGTGTTACAGTGAGGGGTGTGGGCTATATCAGAGTGTTACAGTGACGGGTGTGGGGTATATCAGTTTTACAGTGAGGGGTGTGGGGTATATCAGAGTGTTACAGTGAGGGATGTGGGGTATATCAGTGTTACAGTGAAGGGTGTGGGGTATATCAGAGTGTTACAGTGAAGGGTGTGCGGTATATCAGAGTGTTACAGTGAGGGGTGTCAGGTATATCAGTGCTACAGTGAGGGGTGTGGGGTATATCAGTGTTACAGTGAGGAGTGTGGAGTATATCAGAGTGTTACAGTGACGGGTGTGGAGTATATCCGTGTTACAGTGAGGGTTTTGGGGTATATCAGAGTGTTACTGTGAGGGGTGTGTGGTTTATCAGTGTTGCAGTGAGGGGTGTGGGGTATATCAGTGTTACAGTGAGGGGTGTGGGTATATCAGAGAGTTACAGTGAGGGGTGTGGGGTATATAAGAATGTTACAGTGAGTGTTGTGGGGTATATCAGAGTGTTACAGTGAGGGGTGTGGGGTATATCAATGTTACAGTGAGGGGCGTGGTGTATTTCAGTGTTACAGTGAGGGGTGTGGGGTATATCAGAGAGTTACAGTGAGGGTTGTGGGATATATCAGAGTGTTACAGTGAGGGTTTTAGGGGATATCAGAGTGTTACAGTGACGTGTGTTGGGTATATCAGTGTTACAGTGAGGGGTGTGGGATATATCAGTGTTACAGTGAGGGCTGTGGGGTATATCAGATTGTTACAGTGAGGGGTGTGGGGTATATCAGTGTTACAGTGAGGGGTGTGGGATATATCAGCGTTACAGTGAGGGGTGTGGGATATATCAGTGTTACAGTGAGGTGAGTGGGGTATATCAGTGTTACAGTGAGGGGTGTGGGGTATATCAGTGTTACAGTGAGGGGTGTGGGGTATATCAGAGTGTTACAGTGAGGGGTGTGGGGTATATCAGAGTGTTCCAGTGAGGGGTGTGGGATATATCAGCGTTACAGTGAGGGGTGTGGGATATATCAGTGTTACAGTGAGGGGTGTGGGGTATATCAGAGTGTCACAGTGAGGCGTGTGGGGTATATCAGAGTGTCACAGTGAGGGGTGTGGGGTATATCAGAGTGTTACAGTGAGTGGGTGTGGGATAAATCGGAGTGTTACAGTGAGGGGGTGTGGAACATATCAGAGTGTTACAGTGAGGGGTGTGGGGTATATCAGTGTTACAGTGAGGGGTGTGGGGTATTTCAGTGTTACAGTGAGGGGTGTGGGGTATATCAGAGTGTTATAGTGAGGGGTGTGGGGTATATCAGTGTTACAGTGAGGGGTGTGGCGTATATAAGAGTGTTACAGTGAGGGGTGTGGGGTACATCAGTGTTACAGTGAGGGGTGTGGGGTATATCAGTGTCACAGTGAGGGGTGTGAGGTATATAAGTGTGTTACAGTGAGGGGTGTGGGGTATATCAGAGTGTTACAGTGAGGGGTGTGGGATATATCAGAGTTACAGTGAGGGGTGTGGGGAATATCAGAGTGTTACAGTGAGGGGTGTGGGATATATCAGAGTGTTACAGTGAGGGGTGTGGTATATATCAGAGTGTTACATTGAGGGGTGTGGGGTATATCAGAGTGTTACTGTGAGGGGTGTGTGGTTTATCAGTGTTGCTGTGAGGGGTGTGGGGTATATCAGTGTTACAGTGAGGGGTGTGGGTATATCAGAGAGTTACAGTGAGGGGTGTGGGATCTATCAGAGTGGTACAGTGAGGGGTGTGGGGTATATAAGAATGTTACAGTGAGTGTTGTGGGGTATATCAGAGTGTTACAGTGAGGGGTGTGGGGTATATCAATGTTACAGTGAGGGGCGTGGTGTATTTCAGTGTTACAGTGAGGGGTGTGGGGTATATCCGAGAGTTACAGTGAGGGTTGTGGGATATATCAGAGTGTTACAGTGAGGGTTTTAGGGGATATCAGAGTGTTACAGTGCGGGGTGTTGGGTATATCAATGTTACAGTGAGGGGTGTGGGATATATCAGTGTTACAGTGAGGTGAGTGGGGTATATCAGAGTGTTCCAGTGACGGGTGTGGGATATATCAGCGTTACAGTGAGGGGTGTGGGATATAACAGTGTTACAGTGAGGGGTGTGGGATATATCAGAGTGTTACAGTGAGGGGTGTGGGGTATATCAGAGTGTCACAGTGAGGCGTGTGGGGTATATCAGAGTGTCACAGTGAGGGGTGTGGGGTATATCAGAGTGTTACAGTGAGTGGGTGTGGGATAAATCGGAGTGTTACAGTCAGGGGGTCTGGAACATATCAGAGTGTTACAGTGAGGGGTGTGGGGTATATCAGTGTTACAGTGAGGGGTGTGGGGCATATCAGTGTTACAGTGAGGGGTGTGGGGTATATCAATGTCACAGTGACGAGTGTGAGGGATATAAGTGTGTTACAGTGAGGGGTGTGGGGTATATCAGAGTGTTACAGTGAGGGGTGTGGGATATATCAGAGTTACAGTGAGGGGTGTGGGGCATATCAGAGTGTTACAGTGCGGGGTGTGGGATATATCAGAGTGTTACAGTGAGGGGTGTGGTGTATATCAGAGTGTTACATTGAGGGGTGTGGGGTATATCAGAGTGTTACAGTGAGGGGTGTGGGGTATATCAGAGTGTTACAGTGAGGGGTGTGGTGTATATCAGAGAGTTACAGTGAGGGGTGTCGGGTATATCAGTGTTACAGTGAATGGTGTTGGGTATATCAGAGTGTTACAGTGAGGGGTGTGGGATATATCAGAGTGTTACAGTGAGGGGTGTGGGCTATATCAGAGTGTTACAGTGAGGGGTGTGGGGTATATCAGTGTTACAGTGAGGGGTGTGGGGTATATCAGTGTTACAGTGAGGAGTGTGGGGTATATCAGAGTGTTACAGTGAGGGGTGTGGGGTATATCAGTGTGACATTGAGGGGTGTGGGGTATATCAGTGTTACAGTGAGGGGTGTGGGGTATATCAGAGTGTTACAGTGAGGGGTGTCGGGTATATCAGTGATACAGTGAGGGGTGTGGGGTATATCAGTGTTACAGTGAGGAGTGTGGGATCGATCAGAGTGGTACAGTGAGGGGTGTGGGGTATATAAGAATGTTACAGTGAGTGTTGTGGGGTATATCAGAGTGTTACATTGAGAGGTGTGGGGTATATCAATGTTACAGTGAGGGGCGTGGTGTATTTCAGTGTTACAGTGAGGGGTGTGGGGTATATCAGAGAGTTACAGTGAGGGTTGTGGGATATATCAGAGTGTTACAGTGAGGGTTTTAGGGGATATCAGAGTGTTACAGTGAGGGGTGTTGGGTATATCAGTGTTACAGTGAGGGGTGTGGGATATATCAGTGTTACAGTGAGGGGTGTGGGATATATCAGTGTTACAGTGAGGGGTGTGGAGTATATCAGTGTTACAGTGAGGTGAGTGGGGTATATCAGAGTGTTCCAGTGAGTGGTGTGGGATATATCAGCGTTACAGTGAGGGGTGTGGGATATATCAGTGTTACAGTGAGGGGTGTGGGGTATATCAGAGTGTTACAGTGAGGGGTGTGGGGTATATCAGAGTGTCACAGTTAGGCGTGTGGGGTATATCAGAGTGTTACAGTGAGTGGGTGTGGGATAAATCGGAGTGTTACAGTGAGGGGGTGTGGAACATATCAGAGTGTTACAGTGAGGGGTGTGGGGTATATCAGTGTTACAGTGAGGGGTGTGGGGTATATCAGTGTTACAGTGAGGGGTGTGGGGTATATCAGAGTGTTACAGTGAGGGGTGTGGGGTATATCAGTGTTACAGTGAAGGGTGTGGGGTATATCAGAGTGTTACAGTGAGGGGTGTGGGGTACATCAGTGTTACAGTGAGGGGTGTGGGGTATATCAGTGTCACAGTGAGGGGTGTGAGGTATATAAGTGTGTTACAGTGAGGGGTGTGGGATATATCATAGTTACAGTGAGGGGTGTGGGGCATATCAGAGTGTTACAGTGAGGGGTGTGGGATATATCAGAGTGTTACAGTGAGGGGTGTGGTGTATATCAGAGTGTTACATTGAGGGGTGTGGGGTATATAAGAGTGTTACAGTGAGGGGTGTGGGGTATATCAGAGAGTTACAGTGAGGGGTGTCGGGTATATCAGTGTTACAGTGAATGGTGTTGGGTATATCAGAGTGTTACAGTGAGGGGTGTGGGATATATCAGAGTGTTACAGTGAGGGGTGTGGGCTATATCAGAGTGCTATAGTGAGGGCTGTGGGGTATATCAGTGTTACAGTGAGGGGTGTGGGGTATATCAGTGTTACAGTGAGGAGTGTGGGGTATATCAGAGTGTTACAGTGAGGGGTGTGGGGTATATCAGTGTGACATTGAGGGGTGTGGGATATATCAGTGTTACAGTGAGGGGTGTGGGGTATATCAGAGTGTTACAGTGAGGGGTGTCGGGTATATCAGTGTTACAGTGAGGGGTGTGGGGTATATCAGTGTTACAGTGAGGATTTTGGGATATAACTGAGTTACAGTGAGGGGTGTGGGGCATATCAGAGTGTTACAGTGAGGGGGTGTGGGATATATCAGTGTTAAAGTGAAGGGTGTGGGGTATATCAATGTTACAGTGAGGGGTGTGATGTCTACCAGTGTTACAGTGAGGGGTGTGGGGTATATCAGAGTGTTACAGTGAGGGTTCTGGGATATATCAGATTGTTACAGTGAGGGGTGTGGGATATATCAGTGTTACAGCGAGGGGTGTGGGGTATATCAGAGTGTTACAGTGAGGGGGTGTGGGATATATCAGAGTTACAGTGAGGGGTGTGGGCCATATCAGAGTGTTACAGTGAGGGGTGTGGGATATATCAGAGTGTTACAGTGTGGGGTATATCAATGTTACAGTGAGGGGTGTGGAGTCTACCAGTGTTACAGTGAGGGGTGTGGGGTATATCAGAGTGTTACAGTGAGGGTTCTGGGATATATCAGATTGTTACAGTGAGGGGTGTGGGATATATCAGTGTTACAGCGAGGGGTGTGGGGTATATCAGAGTGTTACAGTGAGGGGGTGTGGGATATATCAGAGTTACAGTGAGGGGTGTGGGCCATATCAGAGTGTTACAGTGAGGGGTGTGGGATATATCAGAGTGTTACAGTGAGGGGTGTGGAACATATCAGAGTGTTACAGTGAGGGGTGTGGGGTATATCAGTGTTACAGTGAGGGGTGTGGGGTATATCAGTGTTACAGTGAGGGGTGTGGGGTATATCAGAGTGTTACAGTGAGGGATGTGGGGTATATCAGTGTTACAGTGAAGGGTGTGGGGTATATCAGAGTGTTACAGTGAGGGGTGTGCGGTATATCAGAGTGTTACAGTGAGGGGTGTCAGGTATATCAGTGCAACAGTGAGTGGTGTGGGGTATATCAGTGTTACAGTGAGGAGTGTGGAGTATATCAGAGTGTTACAGTGACGGGTGTGGAGTATATCCGTGTTACAGTGAGGGTTTTGGGGTATATCAGAGTGTTACTGTGAGGGGTGTGTGGCTTATCAGTGTTGCAGTGAGGGGTGTGGGGTATATCAGTGTTACAGTGAGGGGTGTGGGTATATCAGAGAGTTACAGTGAGGGGTGTGGGATCTATCAGAGTGGTACAGTGAGGGGTGTGGGGTATATAAGAATGTTACAGTGAGTGTTGTGGGGTATATCAATGTTACAGTGAGGGGCGTGGTGTATTTCAGTGTTACAGTGAGGGGTGTGGGGTATATCAGAGAGTTACAGTGAGGGTTGTGGGATATATCAGAGTGTTACAGTGAGGGGTGTGGGGTATATCAGTGTTACAGTGAGGGGTGTGGAGTATATCAGTGTTACAGTGAGGTGAGTGGGGTATATCAGAGTGTTACAGTGAGGTGTGTTGGGTATATCAGTGTTACAGTGAGGTGTGTGGGATATATCAGTGTTACAGTGAGGGCTGTGGGGTATATCAGATTGTTACAGTGAGGGGTGTGGGGTATATCAGTGTTACAGTGAGAGGTGTGGAGTATATCAGTGTTACAGTGAGGTGAGTGGGGTATATCAGAGTGTTACAGTGAGGGGTGTGGGATATATCAGTGTTACAGTGAGGGGTGTGGGGTATATCAGTGTTACAGTGAGGGGTGTGGGGTATATCAGAGTGTTACAGTGAGGGGTGTGGGGTATATCAGAGTGTTCCAGTGAGGGGTGTGGGATATATCAGCGTTACAGTGAGGGGTGTGGGATATATCAGTGTTACAGTGAGGGGTGTGGGGTATATCAGAGTGTCACAGTGAGGCGTGTGGGGTATATCAGAGTGTCACAGTGAGGGGTGTGGGGTATATCAGAGTGTTACAGTGAGTGGGTGTGGGATAAATCGGAGTGTTACAGTGAGGGGGTGTGGAACATATCAGAGTGTTACAGTGAGGGGTGTGGGGTATATCAGTGTTACAGTGAGGGGTGTGGGGTATATCAGTGTTACAGTGAGGGGTGTGGGGTATATCAGAGTGTTACAGTGAGGGGTGTGGGGTATATCAGTGTCACAGTGAGGGGTGTGAGGTATATAAGTGTGTTACAGTGAGGGGTGTGGGGTATATCAGAGTGTTACAGTGAGGGGTGTGGGATATATCAGAGTTACAGTGAGGGGTGTGGGGAATATCTGAGTGTTACAGTGAGGGGTGTGGGATATATCAGAGTGTTACAGTGAGGGGTGTGGTGTATATCAGAGTGTTACATTGAGGGGTGTGGGGTATATCAGAGTGTTACAGTGAGGGGTGTGGGGTATATCAGAGTGTTACAGTGAGGGGTGTGGGGTATATCAGAGAGTTACAGTGAGGGGTGTCGGGTATATCAGTGTTACAGTGAATGGTGTTGGGTATATCAGAGTGTTACAGTGAGGGGTGTGGGATATATCAGAGTGTTACAGTGAGGGGTGTGGGCTATATCAGAGTGTTACAGTGAGGGGTGTGGGGTATATCAGTGTTACAGTGAGGGGTGTGGGGTATATCAGAGTGTTACAGTGAGGGATGTGGGGTATATCAGTGTTACAGTGAAGGGTGTGGGGTATATCAGAGTGTTACAGTGAAGGGTGTGCGGTATATCAGAGTGTTACAGTGAGGGGTGTCAGGTATATCAGTGCTACAGTGAGGGGTGTGGGGTATATCAGTGTTACAGTGAGGAGTGTGGAGTATATCAGAGTGTTACAGTGACGGGTGTGGAGTATATCCGTGTTACAGTGAGGGTTTTGGGGTATATCAGAGTGTTACTGTGAGGGGTGTGTGGTTTATCAGTGTTGCAGTGAGGGGTGTGGGGTATATCAGTGTTACAGTGAGGGGTGTGGGTATATCAGAGAGTTACAGTGAGGGGTGTGGGGTATATAAGAATGTTACAGTGAGTGTTGTGGGGTATATCAGAGTGTTACAGTGAGGGGTGTGGGGTATATCAATGTTACAGTGAGGGGCGTGGTGTATTTCAGTGTTACAGTGAGGGGTGTGGGGTATATCAGAGAGTTACAGTGAGGGTTGTGGGATATATCAGAGTGTTACAGTGAGGGTTTTAGGGGATATCAGAGTGTTACAGTGACGTGTGTGGGATATATCAGCGTTACAGTGAGGGGTGTGGGATATATCAGTGTTACAGTGAGGTGAGTGGGGTATATCAGTGTTACAGTGAGGGGTGTGGGGTATATCAGTGTTACAGTGAGGGGTGTGGGGTATATCAGAGTGTTACAGTGAGATGTGTGGGGTATATCAGAGTGTTCCAGTGAGGGGTGTGGGATATATCAGCGTTACAGTGAGGGGTGTGGGATATATCAGTGTTACAGTGAGGGGTGTGGGGTATATCAGAGTGTCACAGTGAGGCGTGTGGGGTATATCAGAGTGTCACAGTGAGGGGTGTGGGGTATATCAGAGTGTTACAGTGAGTGGGTGTGGGATAAATCGGAGTGTTACAGTGAGGGGGTGTGGAACATATCAGAGTGTTACAGTGAGGGGTGTGGGGTATATCAGTGTTACAGTGAGGGGTGTGGGGTATATCAGTGTTACAGTGAGGGGTGTGGGGTATATCAGAGTGTTACAGGGAGGGGTGTGGGGTATATCAGTGTTACAGTGAAGGGTGTGGCGTATATCAGAGTGTTACAGTGAGGGGTGTGGGGTACATCAGTGTTACAGTGAGGGGTGTGGGGTATATCAGTGTCACAGTGAGGGGTGTGAGGTATATAAGTGTGTTACAGTGAGGGGTGTGGGGTATATCAGAGTGTTACAGTGAGGGGTGTGGGATATATCAGAGTTACAGTGAGGGGTGTGGGGAATATCAGAGTGTTACAGTGAGGGGTGTGGGATATATCAGAGTGTTACAGTGAGGGGTGTGGTATATATCAGTGTGTTACATTGAGGGGTGTGGGGTATATCAGAGTGTTACAGTGAGGGGTGTGGGGTATATCAGAGTGTTACAGTGAGGGGTGTGGGGTATATCAGAGAGTTACAGTGAGGGGTGTTGGGTATATCAGTGTTACAGTGAATGGTGTTGGGTATATCAGAGTGTTACAGTGAGGGGTGTGGGATATATCAGAGTGTTACAGTGAGGGGTGTGGGCTATATCAGAGTGTTACAGTGAGGGGTGTGGGGTATATCAGTGTTACAGTGAGGGGTGTGGGGTATATCAGAGTGTTACAGTGAGGGATGTGGGGTATATCAGTGTTACAGTGAAGGGTGTGGGGTATATCAGAGTGTTACAGTGAAGGGTGTGCGGTATATCAGAGTGTTACAGTGAGGGGTGTCAGGTATATCAGTGCTACAGTGAGGGGTGTGGGGTATATCAGTGTTACAGTGAGGAGTGTGGAGTATATCAGAGTGTTACAGTGACGGGTGTGGAGTATATCCGTGTTACAGTGAGGGTTTTGGGGTATATCAGAGTGTTACTGTGAGGGGTGTGTGGTTTATCAGTGTTGCAGTGAGGGGTGTGGGGTATATCAGTGTTACAGTGAGGGGTGTGGGTATATCAGAGAGTTACAGTGAGGGGTGTGGGGTATATAAGAATGTTACAGTGAGTGTTGTGGGATATATCAGAGTGTTACAGTGAGGGGTGTGGGGTATATCAATGTTACAGTGAGGGGCGTGGTGTATTTCAGTGTTACAGTGAGGGGTGTGGGGTATATCAGAGAGTTACAGTGAGGGTTGTGGGATATATCAGAGTGTTACAGTGAGGGTTTTAGGGGATATCAGAGTGTTACAGTGACGTGTGTTGGGTATATCAGTGTTACAGTGAGGGGTGTGGGATATATCAGTGTTACAGTGAGGGCTGTGGGGTATATCAGATTGTTACAGTGAGGGGTGTGGGGTATATCAGAGTTTTCCAGTGAGGGGTGTGGGATATATCAGCGTTACAGTGAGGGGTGTGGGATATATCAGTGTTACAGTGAGGTGAGTGGGGTATATCAGAGTGTTACAGTGAGGGGTGTGGGATATATCAGTGTTACAGTGAGGGGTGTGGGGTATATCAGTGTTACAGTGAGGGGTGTGGGGTATATCAGAGTGTTACAGTGAGGGGTGTGGGGTATATCAGAGTGTTCCAGTGAGGGGTGTCGGATATATCAGCGTTACAGTGAGGGGTGTGGGATATATCAGTGTTACAGTGAGGGGTGTGGGGTATATCAGAGTGTCACAGTGAGGCGTGTGGGGTATATCAGTGTTACAGTGAGGGGTGTGGGGTATATCAGAGTGTTACAGTGAGTGGGTGTGGGATAAATCGGAGTGTTACAGTGAGGGGGTGTGGAACATATCAGATTGTTACAGTGAGGGGTGTGGGGTATATCAGTGTTACAGTGAGGGGTGTGGGGTATATCAGTGTTACAGTGAGGGGTGTGGGGTATATCAGAGTGTTACAGTGAGGGGTGTGGGGTATATCAGTGTTACAGTGAAGGGTGTGGCGTATATCAGAGTGTTACAGTGAGGGGTGTGGGGTACATCAGTGTTACAGTGAGGGGTGTGGGGTATATCAGTGTCACAGTGAGGGGTGTGAGGTATATAAGTGTGTTACAGTGAGGGGTGTGGGGTATATCAGAGTGTTACAGTGAGGGGTGTGGGATATATCAGAGTTACAGTGAGGGGTGTGTGGAATATCAGAGTGTTACAGTGAGGGGTGTGGGGTATATCAGAGTGTTACATTGAGGGGTGTGGGGTATATCAGAGTGTTACAGTGAGGGGTGTGGGGTATATGAGAGTGTTACAGTGAGGGGTGTGGGGTATATCAGAGAGTTACAGTGAGGGGTGTCGGGTATATCAGTGTTACAGTGAATGGTGTTGGGTATATCAGAGTGTTACAGTGAGGGGTGTGGGATATATCAGAGTGTTACAGTGAGGGGTGTGGGCTATATCAGAGTGTTACAGTGAGGGGTGTGGGGTATATCAGTGTTACAGTGAGGGGTATGGGGTATATCAGTGTTACAGTGAGGAGTGTGGGGTATATCAGAGTGTTACAGTGAGGGGTGTGGGGTATATCAGTGTGACATTGAGGGGTGTGGGGTATATCAGTGTTACAGTGAGGGGTGTGGGGTATATCAGAGTGTTACAGTGAGGGGTGTCGGGTATATCAGTGTTACAGTGAGGGGTGTGGGGTATATCAGTGTTACAGTGAGGAGTGTGGGATCTATCAGAGTGGTACAGTGAGGGGTGTGGGGTATATAAGAATGTTACAGTGAGTGTTGTGGGGTATATCAGAGTGTTACAGTGAGGGGTGTGGGGTATATCAATGTTACAGTGAGGGGCGTGGTGTATTTCAGTGTTACAGTGAGGGGTGTGGGGTATATCAGAGAGTTACAGTGAGGGTTGTGGGATATATCAGAGTGTTACAGTGAGGGTTTTAGGGGATATCAGAGTGTTACAGTGAGGGGTGTTGGGTATATCAGTGTTACAGTGAGGGGTGTGGGATATATCAGAGTGTTACAGTGAGGGTTTTAGGGGATATCAGAATGTTACAGTGAGGGGTGTGCGGTATATCAGAGTGTTACAGTGAGGGTTTTAGGGGATATCAGAATGTTACAGTGAGGGGTGTGCGGTATATCAGAGTGTCACAGTGAGGGGTGTGGGATATATCAGTGTTACAGTGAGGGCTGTGGGGTATATCAGATTGCTACAGTGAGGGGTGTGGGGTATATCAGAGTGTCACAGTGAGGGGTGTGGGATATATCAGTGTTACAGTGAGGGCTGTGGGGTATATCAGATTGTTACAGTGAGGGGTGTGGGGTATATCAGTGTTACAGTGAGGGGTGTGGAGTATATCAGTGTTACAGTGAGGTGAGTGGGGTATATCAGAGTGTTCCAGTGAGGGGTGTGGGATATATCAGCGTTACAGTGAGGTGTGTGGGATATATCAGTGTTACATTGAGGGGTGTGGGGTATATCAGAGTGTTACAGTGAGGGGTGTGGGGTATATCAGAGTGTCACAGTGAGGCGTGTGGTGTATATCAGAGTGTTACAGTGAGTGGGTGTGGGATAAATCGGAGAGTTACAGTGAGGGGGTGTGGAACATATCAGAGTGTTACGGTGAGGGGTGTGGGGTATATCAGTGTTACAGTGAGGGGTGTGGGGTATATCAGTGTTACAGTGAGGGGTGTGGGGTATATCAGAGTGTTACAGTGAGGGGTGTGGGGTATATCAGTGTTACAGTGAAGGGTTTGGGGTATATCAGAGTGTTACAGTGAGGGGTGTGGGGTACATCAGTGTTACAGTGAGGGATGTGGGGTATATCAGTGTCACAGTGAGGGGTGTGAGGTATATAAGTGTGTTACAGTGAGGGGTGTGGGGTATATCAGAGTGTTACAGTGAGGGGTGTGGGATATATCAGAGTTACAGTGAGGGGTGTGGGGCATATCAGAGTGTTACAGTGAGGGGTGTGGGATATATCAGAGTGTTACACTGAGGGGTGTGGTGTATATCAGAGTGTTACATTGAGGGGTGTGGGGTATATCAGAGTGTTACAGTGAGGGGTGTGGGATATATCAGTGTTACAGTGAGGGGTGTGGGCTATATCAGAGTGTTACAGTGAGGGCTGTGGGGTATATCAGTGTTATAGTGAGGGGTGTGGGGTATATCAGTGTTACAGTGAGGAGTGTGGGGTATATCAGAGTGTTACAGTGAGGGGTGTGGGGTATATCAGTGTGACATTGAGGGGTGTGGGGTATATCAGTGTTACAGTGAGGGGTGTGGGGTATATCAGAGTGTTACATTGAGGGGTGTCGGGTATATCAGTGTTACAGTGAGGGGTGTGGGGTATATCAGTGTTACAGTGAGGAGTGTGGGGTATATCAGAGTGTTACAGTGACGGGTGTGGGGTATATCAGTGTTACAGTGAGGATTTTGGGATATATCAGAGTTACAGTGAGGGGTGTGGGGCATATCAGAGTGTTACAGTGAGGGGTGTGGGGTATATGAATGTTACAGTGAGGGGTGTGGAGTCTACCAGTGTTACAGTGAGGGGTGTGGGGTATATCAGAGTGTTACAGTGAGGGTTCTGGGATATATCAGATTGTTACAGTGAAGGGTGTGGGATATATCAGTGTTACAGCGAGGGGTGTGGGTTATATCAGAGTGTTACAGTGAGGGGTGTGGGATATATCAGAGTTACAGTGAGGGGTGTGGGCCATATCAGAGTGTTACAGTGAGGGGTGTGGGATATATCAGAGTGTTACAGTCAGGGGTGTGGTGTATATCAGAGTGTTACAGTGAGGGGTGTGGGGTATATCAGAGTGTTACAGTGAGGGGTGTGGGGTATATCAGAGAGTTACAGTGAGGGGTGTCGGGTATATCAGTGTTACAGTGAGGGGTGTTGGGTATATCAGAGTGTTACAGTGAGGGGTGTGGGGTATATCAGAGTGTTACAGTGAGGGGTGTGGGGTATATCAGTGTTACATTGAGGGGTGTGGGGTATATCAGTGTTACAGTGAGGTGTGTGGGGTATATCAGAGTGTTACAGTGAGGGGTGTCGGGTAAAGCAGTGTTACAGTGAGGGGTGTGGGGTATATCAGTGTTACAGTGAGGAGTGTGGGGTATATCAGAGTGTTACAGTGACGGGTGTGGGGTATATCAGTGTTACAGTGAGGATTTTGGGGTATATCAGAGTTACAGTGAGGGGTGTGGGCCATATCAGAGTGTTACAGTGAGGGGTGTGGGGTATATCCGAGTGTTACAGTGAGGGGTGTTGGGTATATCAGTGTTACAGTGAGGGGTGTGTGGTTTATCAGTGTTGCAGTGAGGGGTGTGGAGTATATCAGTGTTACAGTGAGGGGTGTGGGTATATCAGAGGGTTACAGTGA